>NW_007930848.1:476899-489311 GCF_000280675.1 Beauveria bassiana ARSEF 2860
TTTTTTTTTTTGTTGTTATATAGTTATTATTTTGTATACAAGACCCTGGCAGCCTGGTCAGCTCTGTATTTACCCCCGGCTTGTTTCATTGTCTTGTCAAGATTATGAGCTGGAAAAGACGGATAAACTAGCCGTTTTTTTCTTTCTCCTTTTGTGTTTACTTTTCTAAATACTCAGCTCTTAGAAACAAAAAGAAAAAAAAACAATAATATTAAATAACCAATGGCAACCAAGCCAAAGGAGTCTAGGTTCGTTGGCGTCACAATGTTCGCCCTTGGTGCCCGATTTACCGCTTAGGAGGCAGACAATTCGCAATTGTCCAAACATTTGTTTGCATCCTACCTGCTTGGTTGGTATTCGCCTCTATAAAAGCCCGCGACAATATTAGTAACTACAGTTTTACGGAGTCCTCCGTACACGCATCAGCATAGCCGCCAATTGTGGCTTTTGCCCCCATGGCCTTGTTCCCTTGGCATAGAGCGCCGCCTCCGCAACCAATTTCATTTTGACAGGAAGAATCCCCAAGAAAAGATTGTCGGCCCCCAGCTCTCAGTGTGTGTTATTCCACTCGACTCAATATAGCCCACAGTTCAACCCCACCGACCCCGGCTTCCGCATCACCAAACCGGCACACACCCCCCCCCTTCCCCCTCTTCCTTCCTCCTCCCCCAAGTTCTAGCACCAATGACTATTCGGTCCATTCCACCTAGTTGTGAATAGCTTGTGTCGGCCCCATAAGTGCGACAGGGTTCGTGTTGCCGTCTTGTGCGTCCTCTCGTTCCCGGAGTCGTCCACGTCGTCCTACCCCAGTATCCGTACTTTGCGCTTCTTCTTGACTCCGCTGCCGTTTGGGGTGACTTGAATCTGTCCCCCTCCATTGGGCGAATATGCATGGAGCAAAAGATGGATTTTTGTCGGCGTCTGGGGTTTCCCCCTCACAAGATGGACCAGCTTATAAGAAGCGAGGCTGTCCCCCACCCTCCTCCTCGGCCTACCCTCTCGCTTCCTACCTGATCAGGACTCCATAGCTTGTTTGGTGTTTCAGCCCGACTTTTCATCTATTTTCTGCTTCATTCTTGATTAATTTTTCCAATTCGACTTGGGGTTTCTCCCGTCTTTACAGCAAATAACACACACACACACACACACACACACACACCATGTCTGCTCCCGACGCCGCCGTCAACAACAGCATTGCTGCTGAAAAGGACCTCGCCCCCAACAACGTCGGCCACTCGCGCTACCAGCACCCGACCTACCGAGCCTACGTTGATGGCCAAAACACGCAGGCCTTTGGCGGTGCTCTGCAAGTCGGAAACTGGCAGCCCTACGAGCACCGCAAGCTGGCCAACCCTGCTCCTCTGGGTCTCTCTGCCTTTGCCCTGACCACCTTTGTGCTGTCCGCCCTAAACATGCACACTCGTAATACCTCGGCTCCCAACATTGTCGTTTCTCTGGCTTTTGGATACGGCGGTCTTGTCCAGCTTCTTGCTGGCATGTGGTACGTTGCTACAGCGCCGTCTTTGGTGGGAACTTGATCCACCACCAAATGAGCAATTCGCATGCTCTTTGGTGGGAACTTGATTCGCCACTGCAGGTCCAATTCGCCCTCAATTCAAGATGCTAATAAAAATCCTGCAGGGAAATGGCCACTGGCAACACTTTTGGTGCTACTGCTCTGTCGTCGTATGGTGGTTTCTGGATCTCCTACGCCATTATCCTCACCCCCGGTTTCCATGTGCTAGACGAATACTCCAAGCCCGAGGTAGCCAACGTTTTGGGCTTCTACCTATTCGGCTGGTTCATCTTCACGACCATCTTGGTCCTCTGCACACTCCGCTCCACTGTCGCACTCTTCCTTTTGTTCCTTACGCTTGATCTGGCTTTCCTATTCCTTGCTTGCGAGCAAATGGCCGCCAACCTGGGCAATGCCACCGCCGCCGTTGCGCTCCAGAAAACTGGTGGCCTGTTTGGCTTCCTTGCTGCCTTTCTTGCTTGGTACAATGCCCTGGCTGGTATTCAGGACAGCTCGTAAGTCACAAATTTGTCTCTGCCTCGCAGACGAGCCAGAAGCTGACCAAATTCGTAGAAACTCCTTCTTCCAGGTCCCCGTCATTCACTTTCCCTGGTCCGAACACGCCTATGAGCTACGCAAGAAGAAGAGTGCCGAGCACGAAGCTTAGACTGCTAGGAGCGCATTCGATATGCAAACGTGCTAGTATGCTCTCGTCTCCAAGCATTGCGGGCACGCGCACCACTTGCTGCCGGTTGCTGTTTATTTTGTGCCAGTGTTGGGGGAGTGGGGACGGATGATACCAATGATACCTGAACCGTATGTGAATGCTGCTACAATGGCACTTGCGACGTTCATCTTTATTTAATATTTGGACGAGATACTCTATCAGCTTGCCTCGCGTGTGTCTTTAGAGGCCGGCTGATCATGTAGATATCCAAGCTTTAACTAATTACTTTATATACACGACAAGCTCGGTCGAAGCTTACACTAATGAACTGGAATGATTCTCAAGCTTGGTCTCTGTAAAATCTGCAATCTGTGTGCTTGATGGACTGACAAAGATGCCCAGTCGTTGCTTGTCTAGATTGACTCTTGGGTTTGGGAGAAGGGTGGAGGGTGGAGGTGTGCCAAGACAACGACATTAATTCGCATAGAGTACCGAGTCAGATGATGGGCTAGTAAATGGGAGATGCTGTGAAGGACTAATAAGCTGATGACCGCTCCACCGTGGATAGGGACATGGTGGATGAGAGAAGTTTCTGTTTCAGAAATGGACTTTGTTCCCAGCATTCGATTTTTGCCTAGCCCTGACTGACATTTGCTTGAACCAGTATTTCTTGAGGTTATTTCGGGTTTCTCATCACACAGCTCATCACACAGACACGATGATGGACTTTGTTTCCAGCATCCGATTCTTGCCTAGTCCTGACATTTGCTTGAACCAGTATTTTTTTTTTCGGGTTTTCATTACACGGAGACGATGCGATAAGAGGCGCGCTCCCCAACCATCTGAAACAACAGAAAATTCCCACAACACGTAATATGAAAGGGTCACTGCCGACGCAACCGATACCCATATCTATCAGACGAAATTGCAATCACATTCATACAATTAATACCAGAAAGCTGCTGCTAACTGGGATAATACATATTAATGTGCCCCTTCAATCAGCTCGCATCCGATTTGTCGACCCGCCCAAATAGTTAGGTATTGGCCCTGATGCCACATATAACCAATTGAGATTGGAATTATGCCCAAACAAGCTCAAAGGGGAGCTTCTAGACTCTTGTTCCTGGCCCACTTTCCGCATGTTACTTTTGATCAGACGAAGAGCAGCCCCTTCAATTGTATGTATGTATGTACGTTGATGAATCGCATGTCGTGCTTGACTCATACAACTACGGGACCTGCATAGTATATCGCAAACTTGGAGAACCGCACTTGTCTGCTATTACTGGCTATGTTTGAGCCGTTGGATAAATAGATGGACTGTTTTTCTGGGTCGGAGAACCCTTTAATCAACCGTATTGCGTCGTACCTGATGAATCGCAAGAAAGAAAAAAAAAGGATAAAAAGGTACAAGCTGTCCTCTGGATATTGATTGAGCCTCAAGTCAGTATCACTATCGCTTCTCACCAGAATCTGGCTGCCACGACAAGGCCTACTTATTTTCCTTCTCTCAAGTCTCTCTACTCCCTATTTTTCCATCTCAACATGAAGATCAACATCAGTATCCTCGGAGCACTCGCTCTCGCTGTTGGTGCGTCTGCCAAGTGCGTCCACACCAGAATCCCCAGCCGCAGCACCAGCACCAGCACCAGCAGCACCACCGCCACCAGCAGCATCAGCAGCACCACCGACACCACCGACACCACCGACACCACCGACACCACCGACACCACCGACACCAGCAACAACAGCACCAGCAACATCCTCTACAAGGGCAAGGGCTTCGGTACCTACTACTACGACGTTGAGCAGCTTCAGGCCTGCGGCGCCGACTTTACCACCCAGAACGTCGGCAACGTCATGTGCGGCTGGGACAGCGTCAAGACGCTCAACGACATCGACTCCAACAACCTCGTCGCCATGAACAGCCTGCTGCTCAAGACCGCCGAGGGCCGTGCCAAGTACTGCGGCAAGCGGATCATTGTCACCGTCGACGGCGTCAAGTCCGACATTCCCTTCTTCGTTGGCGATGGCTGCGAGCGCTGCGCCCGCGGGGACGAGACGCAGTGGCAGTCTGGAGGGGCTGCTGGTCTCGACTTTTCCTTTTCGACGCTCAACAAGCTGTCCCCTCTGGCTTGCCAGGACGGCCACGTTGCAGTTGAGTATGAGATTGTCGATGAGACTCTGTACCACTTTGATACCAATTAAATTGTCTTCTTCTTCCACGAGAGGGCTAGTCGATTTTCATGCTTCTTTTCAACATTACCATGTATATATTTCATCCACTATTTAGGCCAGGACAGGCTACATATATACCACGTACATATTGATCGTGCACAGTCAATCGTGAGACTCTGATCCGGTAACTGGGGAGAAGCACAAGTGACGCTGCGACCGGCGCTTGAAGTGTTGAAATCTGGGTGTTTAACCTGGAACCTCCTGATTGGTACCGGATATAATATTTACCACGAGCAGAACCGTTAAAACCACTGTGGCTTGCACTCTTCTGCGCGCCCATCAATGTCATAACAGCCGCGGAACACGGCCGGCATCAATCCCTCCTTTTCACAGGTAGAGGCGCTTGAAACACCGGCCACCCCCTAATTTGGCAAAGACCTGCACGACAAGCTTCGGGTATTACCATTTCTGGAAATTAAGCTTCAAGGCTGTTGATAGGGCGATCGATGCTCAATGGCCTCCACCTCCCAAATCGTTGGCAAGCAACAAGGCAAGGCAAGGCAAAGTTCAGCCCTGACGACGTGCTAAATCTTCTAAATGTGGCGTAATTCTTGTAGTTAGCCTTGGACATTTTACAAGGCGCAGCCCAGAGCAAAAAGCACTGTTCCAGAAAAAAAGAGAATGGTGATTGCCAAGTACTTTCCAGCCTGAGCCCCCCCCAGCGCCCCAATTAAGGTGAGACTTTGGCGCTGGGCTCTGCCACCAATAAGCTGCTTCTGTGGTAGAACTTTTTTGGAGTTTTCTGGAGCTCAAGCCCATCCTCATAGGCAAACTTGCTGAAAAACTAGTAGACTAGTTGCCGCAACGGTGCCGCGAAAAGTGGAATGACACCCGCCGCGCTGACGGGAAGTCATTTCTATTTGCGGGAGGCTGTTTCTCCTGACGGGACTAGAAGAGATTGAAAGAGTCATGAGGGAGAAATGGCGGTAAATGCAAAGGCAGCTCACAATACGGCATGTCAAAAGATGTGGTGTCACATTGATACAATGTATGCGTTCACAAGAAGTTGACGTGTTTAATAAGTGACATTTCTTGCAGGGCTGCCGAGTCTTCGGTTGGTTGCCAAGGAAGGAGATGCTCATCATCTATCCCTGTTCAACTAAACATGTCGAAATGGAGACAGACGATCATCTTGGTAGCGCGTACATGACAACAGAGACTTACTAGTTGACCCAGCCAACCAGCCTTGTTCAACACATGAAATCATCCGTCTAATTAGATATCCTCCGTGCAGTGCATGTGACGGATATTCTCCTTCTGTACTCTGTAACCCCCGATCCCAACTTTCCGCAAAAGTCTCCGCGTCGATTTGCAACTCTCCAACTCAACCCGAAACCTGCTACCCGTCTTGGACCCCAATTTGTCGGACACTACAAATTTGAGATTTTCGCAGCTTCCTATACAAAGAACGAGCGACAATGTCGTCCAAATCCAGCTCGACCACCAAGTCCGAGACCACTTCGACACTCCCGCCTCTTCACAGCTTCCCATCATCGTGGACAGCCCCGACATCATGCTTTGCAAGCACAAACTACTACCGAGTGCTTTACGCCGACGGCAAGGGCCGGTTCGTCAGCAACATGTATGGCACGCCTACGCCTGTCTTTACCGGAAACACACCATCAGGCGATTGCTTTCCCCCGTCCTTTACAATCAACGTGCCCTATCTTACAGATGGGAGCGCTTGCCCGACCGGCTATACACGTGCCTGCGCGACGGCCGGATCCGCCAACGCGGGCGAGTCGGCGACTATTAGCACGATAACGTGTTGTCCCAGGTTAGTCCCCGGCATTGTCGAGTCAGGAGAGAGACGCAACAATATGCTGATGATGGTAGCGTTACCGGTGATGCTTTTTCCTTCATGTGCAAAGACAACGAATACGGATGTCACGCTACTGCCGCATCAGGCGGCATCGTCTGGACGGGTGTCATCACAGACTTGGGTGCCACCCCGGCCACGGAAGAGCCAGTAACACGCACACCTTCTACCAAGGAGGGCATCGAGGCCTGGGGCATCAAGTTTCTCTCGGTATGTTGAATGGCTGCCTCGCTGTCGTTGTCGCTCCAAAGATGACTAACGCAAGCAAATCTCTATAGGTTGCACCCGGATCAACTGCCACCAGCATTCCTAAGCCGGGTCAAAACGCGAGCGACTCTGACAACCAGGGCACGCAGTCTCCGGAAAGTTCATCCAGCGCCGGTGGTCTATCGGGAGGCGCCATTGCCGGCATCGTGGTTGGAAGCATTGCTGGGGTTGCGCTTCTAGCTATTGGCGCTTTCCTCTTGTACCGGAGAAAAAGTTCCAACTCTGGGCCGCAGTACCATGCGCCCGCTCCTGGAAAATACCCAAACCAACCTGCAAACGATCCGTACCAGCCCAGCGAGATGGAAGCGGCGTCGCCCGACCCGACACAACACGCGCTGCCGCAAACTCGAGCCCGGCAAGAACCTGTTGAGTTGAGTGCATAGATTGCTGCCTAGATGGTGCTTTGGGCCTTGAGAGCTCTTTTGGTGGTACTGGTATGAATGTGTTGGGGTAAGACAGAGTAGGAGGTTTGGAGGAACCGGGCAAAAATGGCGTTGGGCGCACTTTATTTCCTACATATGCAAGCATATCCCGGCTGTTACGGCAGGCAATTTTCATTCGTTCTTTGGGTTTGGTTATTAAAATAATTAATTTTTGGTACCATCAGGATACTGGCGTCCGTGTGGCTCACGCTTTTATCAGTACACAGAGCCGAGCGTCAAGTGATGCGATGATAAGCCATAGGGAGATGGAAAGACACTGGGATCTTGGCGCGGCAGTTGCTCCCAAATAAGACTATTCAGCTCAGGTAATTCGACGGCAAATAGACCCTTGCAGGTGCGCAGAGATCCAAACCTCTCCCGTTTAGGTTCTACAGGGCCTGTGCATGTCACTCTATTGATGTCGAGACCTCGGTGAGGGTCTGTCATCGCATATCTCAATGTCTCATCGAAAAGATTGATTGCGAAAAAAAAAAAAAAAATTCTCACCTCGCAATCAGCCTGTGTGCGGCTGAGGTGGGCTTCTGGCTGCGACACTGCACGGCACTTCATCCCAGGTGCCTGGGTTACCAGTATGGATGCAGGAGAACAGGGGAAATCCTGGAAGGGGGTGAAGTGATAAAAAATGCAGCGCAGCAGCAACAGAAGGAACCTGCGGTATGCATGTTGCTCGGCATTTCATAATTACGTGCATGCAGGAGCGGTAATGAGTTATTATAATTAGAAATCGTGAAATTTCGTACAGTAATAATAACGAAAGTCGACAGCGCCAAGACACGTGAATTGGCGTTGTGCTTAAACGCCTCGAGACGCGCCATCGCGTCCCCGCAAAAAAGGTTCACGCTCTTCGACACAACGTCATGGTGGCCCGTTGAATTCTAGGCGCCCGTGGTCATTGAGCCGTTGCGATGTGGCTGCTGGAGAATGAGGAGGCTTTTCAAGGTAATTGATCCATTTCCAAAAAAACATGTTATGCTAGTTCTAGCTGCTAACTGCGACGACTAGGCCGTCGGCTGTGGCTGCGGCCAGGAAAGACCTACCTGTTTGGACGTACAGTGGCTGAGGGTGAGTAGTGACAGATGAAGTCCGGCTGGAAACTTGCTAATGAGGGTGTGCAAACAGCCGGCCAATTGGCAATTTCTCACAATACAATCTCTCGCAAACATCTCACCATCACCATCGACACGGTTGCCGACGGCGATGCGCTGCATCCATCTCGGCGCTCCAAGATTACAATCGAAGACCTGGCCACCAAAATAGGCACCGTGGTCAATGGGAAGAAGCTAAAGGGCACAAAATACGTCGTAGAAAATGGCCAGGATGTCGAAATGACAATGGGAAAGTGTCCAAACAAGTTTCGGTACTTGCTCCACGTCGCGCTCTGATGACGCCGCTGACATGATGCTGATAGCCTCGCCTGGACACCAATCGCATTCACCTTTTCATTCTCTAGCAAAGAACTGCAAGCGAAACCGATCAATGCCCTTCAATCTCGATTCGAGCAACTGGACATTAAGTTGCTCGTCGACTACAACATTGACTTTACGACACACGTCGTCGCCAAGAAGCGCAATACCGCAAAGGGCTTGCAGGCCTTGATCAATGGCAAATTCCTCGTCACCGAGTCTTTTCTTGATGCAGTCGCGCAGGCTGCAGACTCGGTAGACGATGGCAATGGGTCACAAACATGTGCACTGGAGCAGAATTTCGACGAAGCGTGGCCAGATCCTATGAAGCACCTGCCACCCCGAGGTGGAGAGCCCTTTGAACACCCCGACGACATATACACACCAGATGCAGCCCGAGCGAATGTTTTTGACGGATACACATTCATTTTCTACGACTCGACGCAGTATAACAACCTGCTCGCTCCGATTACGAATGGAGGAGGCAAAGCAATGGTTCAAACGGTCAAACCTGGTGAGACTTTGTCGGATGAATTCGTCCGATATGTCAAAGGTGTCGCTGGAGAAAAGGGCCTCGGAAGCTTTGATGATGGAAGCGAAGGTAAAGGTGTCGTGGTCGTGCGATATTTGCCCACAAAGGGCGACCATGTGCAATGGTACACAGAGTTCATTACAGCAGTCTCGCTGCGGCTAGATCATCGACCAATCGAACAGAACGAGTTCCTGGAAGCAATCCTGATCAAGGATGCCAACATGCTGCGCCGGCCCCTAGAGGTAGAAGAGCAATCCGGTACATCGTTGATTCCATCGCAAGCGCCTCCCTCCGAGGCATCTTCCGCTCCTGCGGTCGAGCCAGAGGCAAGTACAAGACGACCTCGGATGAGGAAGCCCGTGAAGAGGCGCTTCATGGGCTTTGATGATGGCTCGGATATTGAAATGGACGATACAAAACCGCCAGCGGTAGAAACGACTCAGCCAAACGAAGCTGTCGAAGAAGATGGACTGTTTGTATCTCAAGAACCCGATCGCCCCCCCGAGCATCACTCGAATGCAACACAAAAGAGAGCCGCATCGCCGGAAGACGATCTGATGCAAGGGATGGCACCGGCCGCCGCTAGATTCAAGAGACAAAAGATTGCCATGGGTAGCGACTTTGCCGCGGAAACTCCACCTCCACCCCCACCAGAAGCTACAAAGCCAATCAAGAAGGAAAAGAAAGAGTTGAATATTCTCGCCGAAGCCGCAAGACACCGTCAGGAGCAAGAGGCTCGTGCAAGAGCTGAGCAGGAGGATCTTGCACAGTTGCCTGATGATGTTGATTTGGCGGAAATTCGGCGACTCAATATTGTTGAGGAGATGGAGCTCCGCAAACCAGAGAGCACCATGCGCACCAGAGACCAAGATGTTGCCGACGGCCGCTGGAATCCGAAATGGAACGGCGTAAAAAACTTTAAAAAGTTTCGACGTCGTGGCGAAATAGCTGGCAGACAACCCGCGCGAACAATCATTACGGTCGATGAGGTGCAGAGCAAGAAATTTGGCGTGGGAGACAACTACTGGCTCGAGGATGAAACAGCACCGCGCATCAACTCGGGCAGCCGGCTGCAGTCGGCGCCGCGAGGTGACTCGCTGCCGCCCATTTCGCGACTATCCAGCGGCGTGGGCCGCGACGCGCCTGCAGACCAAAACGAGGACAGCGATGCTGCAAATCAGGAGGAGGAAGAAGAAGAAGAAGAAGAAGACGAAGAAGATTCCCAGCCACCTCGCGGTTCCTATGGCCGGAGAACGGGCGGCATCCAGGCAAGTGCCAGCTCACGAGGCAGCCGTAGCCAGTCGTCGGTGCAGACGTCGCAGAACTTGGGGAAAAGAGCGGCACCTAGCGCGTTGTCTGGGCAGTCGTCGAAGCGGCAACGGCCGCCGCCGCAGCTGATTCAAGTGGACGACAGTGAAGATGACAGTGACGATGAGCCCAATTTTAGGTTTGGGAGGAGACGATGAGGCAGGGCCATGATATGGGGAATAAGCGTGTACGAAACGAGGTCTTGTAACGAGTCACGAAGGAGCGTATTTTACTGTATATAATTAAAAAGAAACATGGTTCTATTACCAGGGGTATCTGTTCTAATTCTAATGTATTGCTTTACCCATGCGATGCCAAGGGTTTGGCTTCAAAGTCTAACCAAACGCCAAATGTATATATGCATAAGTCGTCGCTGCAGAGCGCTTCAATCCATTGCCTCCATGTCGCTCTGCGTCTGACCGCCGCCTCCGCCGCTGCCGCCGTCGCCAGCAGGCCCAGGCTCTTCGACCAAGATGCCCACCAGGCACGCCGTCAGCATATTCTCATAATTGACCCAGGGATGGACCTCGCCAAAGAGGCGCGTGCCGTCGCGGGCGGCGCCGCGCATGAGCTCGGGCACACCGCCAGGGTGAAACTTTGCATAGGGCGTGACGTTGTAGACCTTGCCGCCGAGGGCCATCCAGGCGTCGGTGCCGCGGCGGCCCGTCTGCCGGCGGAGCATGGACGGCGTGACGCGCAAGTACGGCGTCGCTGCGGGCACGCCGCGCAGGTCCGCGCCAGGACCGCCCGAGAGACGCGCCCAGTCGAGCGGCGAGTGGCCCGGCTCGAGCGTCACCTGTCGGCTGGGCTTGGTGGTTGGGACGGATGTGTGCGTGGGTGGCGGCGCGAGGCCAGAGGAGGAGGAGGAGCGAGGGCCGCGGTTGGGGATGGGTGCGCGGGCGCGCTGCGCAGAGTTGGCGGCGGGGAATTGGCCGAGTGTTGGAGGGCGAGGGGCCGCAGAGAGGCGTGGCGGAGGAGGAGGAGGCATCATGGACGAGGCAGAGGAGGATGTGGAGGGAGTCGGTCGTAGTGGCGGCGGCGGCGGCATGGAATCGGTTGAGAGGGAAAAGGTTGGGGGTGGCGGCAGCTGTACGGCCGCTGCTTTTGGCGTCGTGGGAGATTCGGGCTGTTTGTCTGATTCAACGGCGATGGAAGGCGGTTGCACCACCGCTGCTTTTGGCGGCGGCGGCGGCGGCGGCGGCGGCGGCGGCATGGCAGCACGGCCCGCATCACGAGGCTCTACTGTCGTCGGAGCTGGCGGCGGCGGCGGCGGCGGCGGTGTCGGCCGCGTAGAAGGACCCTTTTCGTCGCGGTGGCGCGTGTCGGTGATGGCGGCGGCAACGGTCGAGCTGCGCGGCAGCCACGAGAGGAGCGCGGGCGGCAGCCATGACGGTGGACGGATGATGACGTAGACGACAGAGGCGACGATGAGGGACAGACCGATGAGGCCCATGATGGGAAGAAGTGGGCGGCTTGGGGAGAGGGAGAGGGGAAGAAAAAAAAGGGAGAAAGGAGAAAGGAGAGGCCAACGGCACAGAGGCGCGTTGATGGATTGAAGAAAGAGTGCCTGTGAGAGATTGGGAGTTTTGCAAGTCAGTTAGTTCTTGGCCGCGTGTTTTTTTAGTGGGAGCTGACAATTGGCTGCGACTTGGCTGGCACGGTGAGTGGTGGGGCGTGAATACCTACCTACACAAGACTGTAGAAAGCGCATGATGAGGATCTTGATGGTGTGATGCTACTTTGTTTGTTTGTCATGATTCTTGATTCAACTTGATCTAACCGGATCTAACTTGTGTAATTGCGAAAAGGCAAAGACGGAGATGTGAAGCCATGATTGGTTTTCTAGCAAGTCTCTGTCTTGCGGACGGGGCATCACAGTACAGTGAGAAGACTTGCGTCTTGGAAAGAAAGAAGAAAGGAATTTACGTGTACTAATGTCGGTGAAGGGAAAATCGTCTGCTACCGTGAACATTGAATTACCATGTTGTGACATGGTCTGCCATAATTCCAAAAGTGTGCCACAGCGCAGCAATGGACATGACACTCGTAATGGTCTGTGCCCTCCAAGACGCACACTCACCGACGCCACGTTACGGTACATCTCGGTCAAGTGCAGACCAGCAGTTGGAAATGGTCCTTGGCATTTTGATTGTGCAGCATAGCCAGCGAAGTGGCCGACTTGCATTCTCTTCTCTCTTTTCTCTCTCTCTCTCTCT
>NW_007930848.1:489411-501029 GCF_000280675.1 Beauveria bassiana ARSEF 2860
CCTCTCTCTCTCTCTATCTCTCTCTCTCTTTCTTTTTTATTTATTTTTTTATTTATTTTTTTATACAAAATCTTCTTCTTTCTTTTTTCTTCCTTTCTTTTTGTAAAACGCAGCTTCCCCACCCACAACGTTGAACTCGAATCTTGTTTCTGCACATCTACCCGTAACTAGATAGAAGCCGATGTGTTATTGGAGGCCTTGCCCCTAGCGGGTTGCCTAGACAGGAAAGGGAGCGGGAGTGGACTTGCGGGCTTGAGTACCGGGCCCTTGCGATGATGAATGGTTCATGCAAGAATCTTGAGAGAGCTCTATTTATTGAGAGGAGGGAAGACGGTGCGTTTGAGTATACACAATGATTTTTGGACAGACGCAGCATCTCACCATACAGCTAGGAGTAGAGTAAGACTCAGAGCTGTCTGTACCACCACACGACAACTGTTAAATCTCAAACCTTGCCGTGTCCGTGTATGCAGCCACATACGATAACCCAGACCGCATCAGACCACGTAGCTGGTGTAAAAGAACACAGCATCAACACACACACAACAGATGTAATGACATCCGGGCCCCGAATGCTCCGCCCCGCGCAGGCCAGGCGGGGGGGGGGGGGGGGGAGGGAGGAGGGACTGACGCAGCAGTTCAAGGAGGGGAAACTGAGGGGTCACTGAAAATACAAGGCATTCGGCAAGCAAGCTTCTTCTGCCTCGGCATCTACGCTAAATTAGGCAAAAATAAAATAAAGAGGGGGAGCTCTGCTTCCCTTTTTCAGCGTTGCGGCGAGCTAAAGCTGCTCCACCGACCAGCGCGGGTCTATTATATGATCAAGTTATATACTCGTCGATAACCAACGAGAGACAAGGGCAGTGAACAGCAATCGCCTGATTTTCTGGCGGGCTTTTTGACTTGGGGTTTCATTGTTTCTTGGTCGTTGGCCGAAACTGCTTCATTCGCTCTCAAATCTTTTTTTTTCTTTTCCAAGTCTGCTTCTTAAGAATTTGATTATCGGCTTCAATCTCATCCTCCCTCCCCTGCTCCAAGTCTCAGCCACTGTCTCACTTTGGGCTTCCGCCATGTCTTGTACGTATCTTTACATCTTTTACGGAGTATTCATGACTTCTTTCCTTAATTTACACCCCCCCAATTACCTCTGGACTCCCGGTCCATCTAACACATTGAAAACCCACCACCAGCAGCCGTCCCGCTCTCCCTCGCCGTCCCCGCCGCCCTCGGCGCCGCCGCGTACCTCAATGCCCGGCTCTCGTTATGGTACGACACGCTCATGCTCGGCGGCATCCTGCGTGGTGTCGCCGGCATCGTCTACGGCGGCTGGGTCGACCGCCTCAACCTCTTCTACGCACTCGAGGCCCGCGCCACCAGCGCCACGCACGCTGACAAGACGCTGCTCCTCCTCTTTGATAGCAGCAGCAGCAGCAGCGGCGGCAGCGGCGCCAACAGCACCTCCTATACTTACCGCGCCTTCTACGACGGGGTCCTACGCCACGGTGCGTACCTACGAACACACCTTGGCGTCCGGCCTGGCGACGTCGTCGCGCTCGACTTTCAAAACTCCGACACCTTTCTGCTGCTCTGGTGGGGGCTCTGGAGCATCGGCGCCAAGCCGGCCTTTATCAATTTCAACCTCACCAGCACGCCGCTCGCCCACTGCGTCAAGGCGTCGACGGCCAAGGTCTGCCTGGTGGACCCGAATGTCGCGCACCATTTCGACGACGAGCTTGTGCAGAGGGAGACGGAGGGCGTGCAGATTGTCGTGTTTGACGAGGAGCGGCAGGGCGCGGCGCGGACGGCCGAGCCGGTGCGCCGGCCGGACAGCGAGCGCTCCGACAAGGCTACCGGCAGCATGGGCATCCTCATCTACACGTCGGGCACCACGGGTCTGCCCAAACCGGCCATTGTGTCCTGGGCCAAGCTCATTGTCAGCTCCAAGTTTAGCGTCAACTTTCTAGGTCGTGGCGACGATGTCATGTACACGGTAAAGACCAGAACTCAACCTCTTTAGCATTCTTCTTCCCTACGATACTAACTGACCTCGGGGCAGTGCATGCCACTCTACCACGCCTCGGCCTCCATGCTCGGCTTCTGCGCCACCGTCATGGGCGGGAGCACCCTCGCGCTCGGCCGCAAGTTCTCGACCAAGACGTTTTGGCCCGAGGTGCGCGCCTCCCACGCCACCGTGATCCAGTACGTCGGCGAGACGCTCCGCTACCTCCTCGCCGCGCCGCCCCAAAAGGACGCCGTCACGGGCGCCGACCTCGACAAGGCGCACGCCGTGCGCATCGCCTTTGGCAACGGCCTGCGGCCCGACGTCTGGAAGCGCTTCCAGGACCGCTTCGGCGTCGAGACCATTGCCGAGTTTTACGGCGCCACCGAGGGCACGCTCGCGACCTGGAACCTGTCGAGCAACGACTTTGGCGTCGGCGCCATCGGCCGCGCGGGCTGGCTGCTGCGCACCCTCGTCGGCCGCAACACGGCCCTCGTCGAGATGGACTGGGCGACCGACGCGCCCCGCCGGGACCCGGAAACGGGGCTGTGCCGTCTCGCCGGGCCCGGTACCTCGGGCGAGATGCTGTTCCGCCTCCCCGATGGCCCCGACGACGTGGTCGAGGCGCGCTTTCAGGGCTACTTCAATGACGAGCGCGCCACGCGGGCCAAGATTCTCCGCAGCGTGTTCCGCCCCGGCGACGCCTGGTTCCGCACGGGCGACGTGCTGCAGCACAACGACGACGGCCTCCTCTTCTTCATGGACCGCATCGGCGACACCTTTCGCTGGAAGTCGGAAAACGTCTCCACCGCCGAGGTCAGCCAGGTCATGGGCCTGCACCCGGCCGTCCGCGAGGCCAACGTCTACGGCGTCGAGCTGCCGCACCACGACGGCCGCGCCGGCTGCGTCACCGTGTGCTTTGATCCACCCCGGCCGGACGACGACACGCTGCGCAGCCTGGCCGCGCATCTGCGGGCCACGCTGCCGGCCTACGCCGTGCCTCTGTTTCTGCGCGTCGTGCCGGAGCTCGGCGCCGACACTACCGGCACCAACAAGCAGCAAAAGTACAACCTGCGCAAGCTGGGCGTCAAGCCGACTGCCAAAGAAGACGGCCAGGGCAGCGGCGGCGTCGCCATGTTCTGGCTCAAGGGTGATGTGTATGTGCCGTTTCGTGACAAGGACTGGAAAAGGATTGAGGCTGGACAGCTTAAGCTGTAGAATATGTGCAAAACTTTTAGATGGAAAGGCTAGCGATTTGTTTTTTACATTTTCACATGATTCGATAGGTCGTCATCGGCCGTGGTAGTGGACACGTAGTATGTTAATCATCACCCGCCGGTCAACCAGCAGCTAGTCAACTACCGAGCAATGCGACAGGCGACAATGAAATGAAGGTTGAAAAAGGCGACAAAGCTACCCAAGATTGCAAGCGCGGCACCTTTACTTTAGCTAACCATCTAACTGAATAGTGAAAAAAAGGCACCTGCAGTCAACCGGCAGGCACGGACAGAGTTGGATGTCGACTACAGCAGTGTATAGGGCAAACTATGCCATATAATACCAAGCACTGATATAGGAGGGCATATATGAGATTGAATACAAGTCATGAAATATATATCATTAATAACTAATTTGCCTGCGAATCCAAGTCAACAGGTCACATGTGCACTGTATGTCTCATGGGTTGGTATGTAACGTTAGGGCCTCCAACGCGCATCATCCGGCCACCCCAGCGCGCTGAACATTCCTAGCATTCACTATATCCCTTTGCTTTCCGTAACAGTGCTTTTCACATATATAATCCCATCTTTTGACGCATTCTACCATGGTTTCCTTTGTTCACCACGGCTTAAAGCCTTTGTCACACAGCCAGCCAATCATTGAATGAAGAACAACGACTTGCTTTACTGCCTTGCCAGTTGCTGCCCATCATGCTGCTATTCGACTCTGTTATTCTTGGATCTGCAGGGAACCTTCCTATTATTCCCCCTCCGACTGCGGAATTCTCCATAATGAGGCCATTCAACATACCTGAAAGCGTGTTCAAGGCTACGCTGGAGCCTCGATTTCCCATCACAGCAGCGTTACTTTACGTGGTCGCCGTGGGTGCGCTCAACAAATACAACAGATCGCGAGATGCCAAGCCGTGGCCCATCAGCAAAAGACCATGGTTCTCCAAGTTTGTCATTATGCATAATTCCTTGCTAGCTGTCTACTCGGCGTGGACATTCTGCGGCATGGTAGGAGTGCTGCGACGAACGCTTGTCGGTCCAGGGGGCGCAGCGGGATTGTCGGCAACGTACGACAGCCTCTGCCGCATTCATGGTCCCGCAGGACTGGGACGCTCAATATATTACGACGAAACACTTGGCCGCTGGACTAGCGTTGATGCCGAGGTATCATTCGCCGCCATGAATGGCACTTACCCGTTGAGTATGCCTTCTGGTCGTATCTGGAGTGAGGGCATGGCGTATTACGGGTGGTTATTTTACGTCAGCAAGTTATACGAGTTTCTTGACACATTCATTATTCTCGCAAAGGGTAAAGAGAGCTCGTTTCTACAAATATACCACCACAGTGGTGTCTTGGTAGGTACCTGGCTTGGCTACCGTGTCATGGCCTCACCAGCTTGGATTCTCGTGTTTTTGAACTCTTTTGTACATTCATTAATGGTCAGTTGCTGCGTTGATCCAAGTACCAGACGACAAAGATGCTAATCATCGCAAATCACAGTACACCTATTATGTGTCACGAGGCATCAGCATACGGGTACCGATTGCTATCAAGCAAAGTCTCACACTTTTACAAATCGTACAATTCGTTGTCGGTGGAGTATTTGGTGTCATACATTTCTTTATTGAATTTGACAATCCAACAATCGCTGCCATGACAAAATTATATGGCGACGACGATGATGCTTCACCCAGCATCATGAGTGCAGAAGCTAGACAACCGTGCATGATTTCGTCCACAGAACGACTGACAGCTGCACTCGGTATTGTTTCGCTTATCCCGCTTACTTGGCTCTTTGTCATGTTTTTCATTTCAAATTATTTGAAAAACCATCCGCGTAAAGTCGACTACCAAAAGACCAGAATGCCCAGCATGAAGAAAGACAGCTAGCATAGAGAAAAACGTGCACTGTTAGAAAAAATGACATTTTCTTTTATATGAGAAACAATAAGCCAACTTTGGTTCTGTGGCAATTATTCAGAGAATTACTTTTCTAAACCACCGCTTGAAGTCGCTGTCCATGAGCTGTACGGATCTAGACGTGGGCTTTTGATGACATTGCCGCTCATCCTCATGATTTTGGAGGGAAAAGTTATTTAGTTGCTGATTCTCTTCAGCCGAATAGAGTACATGCAAGACATTTTTAGTAGTACCTGACGAGGAGGGGCCGTGAATGGCATGTCAGAGACAAGAGACGAATCTAACAAGCCTGCAGTACAAAGCACTGGCATGTCAGAGACAAGAGACGAATCTAACAAGCCTGCAGTACAAAGCACTGGCATGTCAGAGACAAAAGACGAGTCTAACAAGTCTACAGTATAAAGCGCTGGCATGCTTGGATTCCGCAAGACTGATGGCCCTTTGTGAGAGCTCGTCGCCAATCGCATTCCCGCAGATTTGTTTATCCTCATCCTCTTCCTCCTCCTCCTCATCATCATGCACGTCACGATTGCCTCGACCGCCGCTCTCGCTGGGCTCATCTTAGCCACGACCTTTGCGGACGGCCAGGCGCTCCAGACGACGAGCATTGGCAAGCACAATGACTTTTCGTGCCAGCCTAGCGCCAACCACCCTAGGCCAGTGGTGCTGCTGCATGGCTTAGGCGCGACCTACTACGACGACCTTCATGTGCTCGAGGCCTTTCTCCAGATCCGCGGCTTCTGCACCTTTTCCCTTACCTATGGCGCCGTCAAGGGCAGTCCCTTTTTGGGCGGCTTCGCGCCGATAGACGAGTCGTCGCGCCAGATTGCCGACTTTATCTACGAGGTGCACGCCAAGACGGTCGGCTATAGCGATGGAGGCGGCAAGATTGATATTGTCGGCCACTCCGAGGGCGGCTTCCAGGCGCTCTACGTGCCCAAGTTCCGAGACGGCGTTGCCGCCCTCGTCGACCACATTGTCGCCATTGCGCCGCCTACGCACGGCACTCCGATTGCGAATCTCTTGTCGCTCTCCCCCCCGCTAGACCACGATGCCGGCCTCCTCGAAGTGATTGGCTGCGCCGCGTGCGATCAACTCTCTATCGGCGGCGCCAGCGTTGTCAAGCTCAACGACGGCAAAGCCATTGTGCAGCCTGGCAACAAGGTCACTGTTATTATTTCCAATCTAGATGCAATCGTCATCCCGCCAAAATCGGCCTTTATTTACGAGGACGGCGTTGACAACATTAGTGTCCAGGACTACTGCCCGCTAGACATCGTCGGCCATATTAGCGAGCCCTACGACGTGAATATATGGAACCTGGTCCTCAACTCGCTCGAGAATCAAGTAGGGCGCAAGTTTCCTTGTCTCGTCGGAGGTTTGCCTGTTAGATAAGTAGTCGATCCTATGTACACATTTTACTGTACATATTTATAAGTACATATTTACAAGTACATATTTACAAGTACATATTTACAAATGTTGAGCTCAGGTCTGGTATGTAGCACATTCAACATCCACGCGACTGGGGTCCAAATGTGAATGGATGGATCCAAGTTAGTGGTTGGTGTAGCCTTTGTTAGGCCTTTGACCCCCACCCGCAGATACAGGTGACCTGTTGACTTGGATTCGCAGGCAAATTAGTTGTAATTATAGCATTAATACCCGCGCCAATCCCGTCCAAGCCCCAGCTTACACGGTTGTTGTCGTGCCTATCGAGGCACTGAATTCTCATTGGCTAGAAGCCAGGAAAGCCCTACTTTAATTTATATAATAGCTCTTATATATTAGCCTCCACATAGTTATACAAACTTATAAGATGATAATTAATTAATTCATCATATAAATCAAGACTAATAAATAACCTTGTGATAATTATTGTTGATAAATTAATAGTTGTAACAACTGTATATCTAATTGTCTTATGAGAACTACGGTATAATATATCTCGACATGCTCACACATTTAGCAGTGCTATTTCGTCTCGACATTTTGGCCGAAAACCGCCCCTTTCTGTGGTGACAAGATATCTGATTTGTCTGTCCAGGTTTTTAAAGACAGACTGTTCTAGACCGATAGATCGGAGGCGTTGACGAGCCGGCCGCCTCTGTCTTTTGCTAGCTGTAAGGAGGTGGGCATGGAATGAGGCAAATAAAAATTCAGGGCAAATCAGAGACGAGTCTCACAACGAATGCTGATCTGCAAAGTTTTGGAATGGGCCAGCGTGTTTTTACATACCCCCTTTCAAGTTATAGTAATTTCAAGTTATAGTAAGCTCTTAATGGCCGGGACTCGTTTACATGTATACTTTGCCGTTGTTCAAGCTATCGTCATACTCCCCAAGCCCGTGTCTCTACATTACATCAACAACCAACCACCAGCCCACACCATCGCCCTCACCGTATCCCAGCCGCTTAGGAAAGCACAGCAACAAAAATTCAAATCGCTCGCCACAGAATCAAGAGTAATAGCAATGGGCTGGGCTAAAAAACATGATTCACACTCCATGACCTCTGATTGGACTTTACAGGATAAGAGTCAGTGGAATTTATACCAATTACTCATTGACTGGAATAGATTCTACCCCATCATCCCATGGAAAGCCCTTCCCGTTCACTTGAAAACCGACAAAATGCCTTACATGGCCCCGCTATCTCAACATTTATTCATCATCTTCTATGCTACTGTGCCATTGGCTCTACATCAAGCATATTCTAGCCTGACGGGACACACGGTTGGAAGCTTCATGTCATTTCTCCTCTATGGTTGGGCCCATCTCATTACTTCTGTTCGAGAAATGCTCTTACTACGCCGTCTTATACACAAACATGGCTGCTTGGATGGAGATGTACACCATCGCGATGGAATCCCCAATACAGGCGCAAGAAAAGTACTCGTCGGCCCGCCCAAGACAGCATTCTTTCGCCTCGCACTTGCAGTCTCTCTCACATATGACTCGCATACCTCCCCACTAGATGCCATGACTGATATATCTTGTTGGCCTGTTTCCTTTCTCAAACTGTGCCTTTACGGCATCACTCTTGACTTTTGGTTCTACATATATCACCGCGCCTGTCACGAGATTCCATTCATGTGGAAGTATCACCGCACCCACCACCTGAGTAAGCACCCTACTGCTGCCATGGCTGCGTGGGCCGACGACGAACAAGAGGTCACTGAAATGGTTCTTATTCCTCTCTTTACATTCGCCACCTTTTGGAGTGTTGGCCTTGAACTCGGATTCTATGAGTGGTGGATCTGCTCCGAGTATATCGTGTTTTCGGAAGTCATCGGACACAGCGGCATTCGCGTTCACGTCATTGTACCGTCGCCCATATCATGGCTACTATGTCTTTGTGACGCCGAGTTGGCGATAGAAGATCATGACTTGCATCATCGATTTGGGTGGAGGAAGAGTTTCAACTACGGCAAACAGACGGCATTGTGGGACAAAATATTTTCCAGTAAATCTCCCAGACTGGAGTCAAGGGAAAGCAATGTTGACTATGAGGACATTGTTTGGATGCCAATATTCTAGAATAGGCTCACAATGATGATGAGAACATTGGTCAGACACGTAAGCCTGTCACTTGAACCTCTACGTTGGAACCAAGATTTCGTAATTTGTTTCTATGAAACGGCATAAATTTTCTATTGATACTGTCATGGTGCATGGAATCGCCCGAAACTATTTATACAACCTCACAAAAAGCCTAACAATTCTCATAATTCTTCAACATGGCCAACTCTGGAAAAGACAACAACAATTCCAAGGTTTAATATCCTAGCTATGTTGAAAAAGTGATGATGTATTCTAGACGGCTTTTGCGAGTTTTATCATGTAATTTATAATTGCCCGCATTTTAGTCGCCGTTTTTTTGCCTAGATTCACAGCCACCTAGTCCATTATAGCATTTGGCCAGGTGCTTTGGACTTGTTGCGGACTATGCTCTAGAAGTGTACCGTCGAATGATACCATTACAGTTGACTAGCTGCATATCAGACCAAGGCCTTGTATCTTGTTCAACTCGATACTGGCCATCACAAGCCTCTGCTAGATTCCCTGCTTTTCTCCATCTCCAACCTTCATGCCTACCCACGGCGGGATTCGACTATACCTCCAATGTCTCATGAGTTATTCCAAAGCCTCGGTAAAGAATGCTGGCCCAAGACATAAGAGTATGTACGGATACGTGGTAGAGGTAATCCGTAATTCGCGCATATTCCGAGACGTGGTGTTTCACTTTTTTTTTTTTTTTTTTTTTTTTCGCGTAAACTGAGGCGTGTCTCGGCCAATTTTTCCCCGGATCAAATACTCATTTGAAGGGCTGGTGACACTCCCTTCTTATCTAAGTAAGGGATACATGACCAGCTTCCTCCGAGGCTCCCTTCCACAACTCATCTCAGGAAGCTACTCCAGCAAATACAAGTTAATTTGAATATTACAGCATCATTGGTTCAGTACTTGCCCAAAATCTCATGGACTCTATTTCTGCACTTCTTCTTAGCCCGCTGGCTTTGGTTGCCATATTAGTTGGCCCTTGCTGGCTGCGGCACAATCTCATATTCCGCTGCTTCGCAGTATTTGTTACCGTTGTTCTAAGTTGGAACACTGTGTGCTTTACACGTCAGGTTAATATGGTTATCGACTACGTCACCGGAATCTTGTCAGCGTGGTATATTATTTGGGCCACGAGTATCATGTTTTGCCAAGGATCAATCGCGTGCCGGAGGCATTGCCAGTGTTCCCGCTTCACCGACCAAGTCTCCAAGTATCCTAAGGAACCCACGATGGACTGTTTGGATATACCAGTTCTCTTCAGCTGGGACAGATTGTTCTGGGCGCTCGACTTGGTAACAAACTTTCGCCTTGTCGGCATGGAATGGCACGACGGCCCACGACCGAAACAGAACGTAGGCGAGCCCAATCAGTCAGCAGAAAAGCTCACCTTTGCGGCAAAACACATTCTCAAATTGATTGGTGGCTACTTATGGATCGATCTGAGCTACGAGATGCTCTTCAACGAAGCGAACAATGTTTTTTCAAAGCAGAATTTGTTGTCTAGATTCGGAATTTTGCAATATCTTGGCTGTCTGTCAGTGCTCGGCACCAGCATGACGATGCTTCACTCATCTTTTGCTTTACTATGGCTAATTCACCAACCTTTGGGACTGTCAGAGAATGGATTGACGTTTCCTCCACTATGGGGCCCTCGTAGTTCTATTTTGAGGAGTGGGTTGCAAGGTAATGCCCCCTCCCCAGACGTTGTGCATGGCTGCTTACATCACTATCATGACAGGATTTTGGGGTGACTTTTGGCACGATTTATTCCGCATTGGGCTGCTGTCCTGCGGGAAAGCAGTGCTGCCCGCCAAGTATCGGAATCAGCCAGCCGCCTACATCTTCCCAGTGTTTCTACTATCAGGTATAATGCATACTGCGGGAACACTGGCAGTGACTGGCTGCACCTGGGCCATTGGACGTACCATGGCCTTTTTTGTCCTCCAACCCTTTGGAATCATTATGCAGAAATTGATTATTGCTGCTCTTCAACATCTGAGCATCATCAAATATCCTAGAGGGACTGGAAAGTCTGTTGTACAACTCATGTACATGGCAGTCTGGGTGCGACTAACGCTTCCACTACTCCTGGATGATCTACTTCTGGCTGGCATCATGAACGATTTTCTCGCGCCGTGGAGCATTTTCGGATGTATATACAGGACAATCTACTCGAATTAGATGACTTTTTAAATCTAGAATCGACAGCCGCTGTCATAATGGCGGGAAGGCAACTTACGAATATCATGCTCCCGTAGGATCCTTGTCCACCTATCAACTACCCCTCGTATTGAAAACAGTTGTTGTTAAAGGCAGAAGAAGCCTTGGTAATATGTCGCATTCGTTCTTGTCTAGAAGCGTCGAGCGGGCCACTGCTCTATCAGCCCTCAGCCGCTGACTTCGGTTGCCATCGGTGCTACTGGCCAAGCTGGCCAAGGTATATGTGAGACATGTGCATAGCGCGAGACACGATGCATTCGGAATTCTTACTTGTCATAGTGTGCAAGGGAGGATTCACGGCCTGCTTCAGACACAGTAGACTAGGTGACAAGTACTAAAAAGCACGAAAGCCCCTTTGTCAAACCGGCGGTGGCTGGCCTAATAAATCGTTCTATCCCGCGCCAAATTTCTGCGCAGGGTTTCCAAACGCCTGTTGAGAAAAGTTATTTTATGAAAGCATACCACCGCTTCACCATGGACGTGGAACAAGGCTTGCCTGCTGAAGAGCTTCTGGCAAACAACACTGTTCATAGTGTCTCATGGCGCGATGTTACCGTCACTGTCCGAGAACGGAAAACTCGGCAGCCAAAAGTCCTTCTTCACCGTGTGGAAGGCTCTGTGCAGGCTGGTAAGTTGAGCACACACACACACACACACACACACACACACACACACACACACAAC
>NW_007930848.1:501129-506537 GCF_000280675.1 Beauveria bassiana ARSEF 2860
CACACACACACACACACACACACACACACACACACACACACACAAGAAAAAAAGAAAAAAAAAGTGTGAGCGCTCTGCTATAACGGAACAAGGTGCTGACATGACCGGTAAAAAAGGAGAATGCTGTGCCTTGATTGGGCCTTCAGGCAGTGGCAAGACAACCTTGTTGAAAGTCCTGGCTCGTCGGCCAAATCACGCCGTCAGTGTGCAAGGCAGCGTTCTCGTCAATGGTCGCGCCTTGTCGCAGACCAATTTTCGCCATATCAGTGCCTTTGTCGAGCAGCGCGAGGTGCTGACAGGTGGATTGAGTGTTGCAGAGAGTCTGCTAACGAATCTACGCCTAGCCAAGTAAGTTTTTTGCCTTTGCCCTCTTTGCAGGTAGGTCTCAAGGCCGAAATCCCAGCATTTATTTACAGGTGTTTTTTTGTTGGAAAAAAAAAAAAAAAAACTAACCAACTATGGGGCTAGGTCAACACCAAAGAAAGAAGCTATGCGCCGGATAGACACACTGCTTCAGTCTATTGGTCTAGTTGAGCAGAAGAATGCAGTCATTGCCACTCCAATCCATCAAGGTATATCCGATGGCCAGAAACGTCGCGTCATGATTGCGAGGCAGTTGGTAGCAGCACCAAAAGTGCTGTTCCTCGACGAGCCTACCACGGGCCTGGACTCTGCTGCGAGTTTCGAGGTGGTGCGCTGCTTGCAAACATTGGCAAGGCGGCAGAGACTCATCATAATATGCTCCATTCATCAGCCATCCGCGGCAACTTTTAACCTTTTCCAAAAGCTACTGGTGCTGTCCGCTGGCAAACCACACTACTTTGGTGCTGTGGAGGAGGTGGCTGAGTACTATCAAAAACTCGGCGTTGACATACCAATTGCGATGAATATACCAGAGTTCGTCCTTGGCTTGATCAATACTGACTTTGTCCAAGATAGAGCAGTTGCCAATCGTCGACTTGATGAGCTTCAAGCTTCCTGGGCCAACTCTGCCGCTGCCAAGGAACTGCACGAAGCGGTATTGCGTGCCGAGTGTGTAACAGAACCTTTGGTCATCGAGGCAAGCCATCGGCCAAGCCTGTATCAGCGAGCTCGGATCCTGATTGTACGGAATTTGATAAAGTCATACCGTGACCCGATGGCTTACGGGATTCGCTTGCTATTCTCAATATCATTTGCGTTGCTGACAGGAACGGTGTGGCTACACTTGGATCATAGCCAGGAATCCATACAGGCACTGCTCAGCGAGCTCTGCTTTATCCCGTGTTTTATGTCCCTCTCGGCAATCATCTACGCGCCGGCATTCATCGAAGACCATGACCAGTTTGTACTAGACTTTCGCAACGGCCTGTACGGTCCTACCGAGTTCTTGGTGGCCAACTTTGTTGTCAGCATACCATACACGCTGCTCCTGAGCTTCCTGTTCGCCATTATCTGCTATTGGCTATCAAATCTATCTTCTACATCAGTAGCCTTCTGGACCTGGTACTTGTGGATCTTTCTCACCTCATTTGCTGCCGAGGCACTCATAGTCTTTGTGGTCTCGGTGTTCCCAAACTTTATGTTTTCCATCGCCTTGGCCTCGTTTCTAAACAGTCTTTGGCTCTGCACACAGGGGTTTCTCATACCATATTCCGAGCTGAATAGCTTTTACAAATATGCATTCCACTATTGGAACTATCTTGCTTATTCATTCCAGGGGCTGATGCACAGTCAACTTGTCGGGGCAGTCTACGATTGCGGTCAAGGCTGCCACTGCATATACGGCTCAGCTGTCGCAGACCAATGTCACATCAGTGGTGAAGCCATTTTGGATTTGTACGGATACAAGGAGGGCGGACGGTTTGGCAGAGACATCGGGATTGTCATTGCCATTACGGTTGGTTATCGACTGATCTCGTGGGTTATATTAAGAGTCAAACATTAGTACTGTGTCTGATATATATATTCCATATTTACATTATATGTTAAAGCCCATCTTCTAATATAGGGAAATAATTACTCTACTAGAGTATTATATTACCTTAGGACCTTCCGGGTTGACTGGTAGTACGTTACGGACTTTAGAAGGTATAGTAGCTTGCCAAAAACTCCGTATAGTAAGTACTAGTACTACTAAAATACACCTACTTTAACTATAAATAAAATAAGAACTATAGCTAATAAAATTATTTTTAAGATCTAATTAAGTTTTTCTCTACTTAAAAGACCCCTTCAGCTCGTCAGAAGCCACAGACTCATGTTGGGTGCTCTTTGCACCGCCGTCAGTGGGCTTAGGGTAGCCGATGCGGCCATGCCTAGACCTGTCGAGCTTCTGCTAAAAGGTGCTCCTGATCCACGGAGCTGATGGAATGTGCGGCTAATGTTTCAGCGCCACGCGTGTAATGCCTGATCATTATTGGACAAGTCTCAGTGTCATATTTACGTCTGATAAAACGAGGACTTGACCGCTCAGCCATATCCAGGGCATGCTTCGTAGTAAGCAAATATTTACCAGTGCAACTAAAAGTCACTCAACAATTTATACAAATACAAATACCTATCTACGTAATTACGCTAAAACTGCGCGGCGTTTTATCTTGGTTCTAGCCTAAATATGTATAAATGATAACGCGACTGAATAGCGGCCTCTTTACTGGTAGTTCCCGAAATCCGTCGACGACAAGTTGTGTACGAAGGATGTATACGGTACAGTATATAATATAGCACCTGCTATTGCACATAGAAAGAAAGATGTGTAACTTTGAAATCCTCCTCTATCCACTAATATAGCTATTGTTGGTGAAGACGCCTGCTACCTTTGCTTCAAACTACTGCGGCGATCTAACGAGGGTGGGGTAGATTGGTCTCTCTTGTTTGGGTAAAGTTACCAGAGTATTCTACGATTCAGTGTTGATTTCCTTGGGTCATAGCCGACCACGCGTCGGGGCTGGTGACATGCATGTCGGGGAAGATAGATACCCCTCCCCGGGCGGCACCTATTCGTATACCTCCTTGGCCAGATCTTCCTCCTTCGCCGTCAGGATACAAGATACGCACCGGATCTTTAATGATAGTGTGCTCCTTTTTTTTCGCGCTTTCTCAGTGTCTCTCGCGCTCTGTCTGTACGCCACAAATGCAGCACAGTTCGCCTGGGGTTGGAGAAGAGACATACAGACGCCAGTCAGCTAGTTTCTACCCAGCATCACTTCTCCTACGAGACTTTGGATGGCTACCCTTGCTGGTCGGGCGCGTAGTCAGCCCCTCGATGCAGGCCTAGGGCGAATTACTGATCGGAGGCTGAAAGATCGACAGACAAACCTCATGGAGGTAGGGACAACCCTTGCTTGCTGTCTCGAAGCCTGGGCGCGAAGCTCTCGTGATCATGTAGAATCGAATATCTCCCAAACTTCTCTTCTGTCACCAGGTGGTTAACTTTCCCTACATCTGGCACATGTGCGCGCTGCCGTCACGAATTCAACAGTTTTTACCAAGAGATATCCCCTTTTTGTCGCAGCCTGTATTTGACCACGATAGTTTTTTTTTTTTCTTCAAGGATAATCTGCTTGTTTTGCCTTGTCAGTCAAGCCATGGCTATCCTCAAGCGGCTCGAGCCGGCGACGAGCAATGAGACGAATGACTGTTACCTCGAAAACATTGCAGACCCCGACATCACTGGCTGGGGCGTAAGCTTGCACCACCAAGACTTGCCCTTGCTTTGCGTCTACCTCAGCTAACAAACTGCAGGTGGTGGCCTCTTTCGTGGCGTCCGTCACTCTCACCATTGTCACCATAGCATGGGTCTACGCGCGGGGGAAGCTCCCCGCTCATCGCTACAACAGCGTAGACGTGCAGTTCCTGTCCACATTCTTCTGGCGCGGCCATCTCGTCATTCGCCGCCTCCCATCATCGACCGAGACCCCGCCGCGCGCGCCCCCGGACCCGTCGGCGCATCCTCGCCTCTCGCGCCAGAACACGGCGGTGCGCCGCGAGAAGAAGCTCAAGGCGTACGAGAGACTGATCCTCGCTGTCAGCGACCAGCAGCTGATTACTGGCTTCGCGCTCTTGGTGAGCACAAATGTTATTTGTGCTTCAAAAGAGCTCAGCAGAACCTGGTCGGTCTACTCGTATCAAATCGCCACGTCGTCAGCCTTCTTCGCCGCTCTCACACATTTGTCGTGCGTCACGGTGCTTCGCGACTACTTTTTGGGACACAAGGCCCTACGGGGGCTACGCTTCGGTTCTATGGGCGTGATTCTCGTCATATTGATTGCGAATCTTGCCATTGGACAATCAGGTACATTTCTCCAAGACTCTCACGTATCCGTGGCATGTGCGTTTCGGCATTTCAGCTTCTTACACTTGGGAAACTCCACTTTTAAGCCTCTATCTGCAATTTTCAACCAGATAATCATCTTTATCATGCTCATAGATGGATACTATCAGAGATGTAGGGAGCTGTATCCTGAATCTTGGATCTCGAAACGTCCAGGTACAGATCTGCCGAGGACAAGTGAGAAGGGCCTCCAACAATATACCATGGCTTTGGGTTTAATTCCTGGGCTGTGTCAGACGGCCAAGCTATCCAGGACATTGAGGGCTATCAAGGTTTTGCATATGGAGCTTTGTGACTCTTTCCTGTGGGAGATGATGTGGCTCATCTTTTATTTTACTTACGGCCTGGGACAACTTGCCATTTTCCTCACAAACGATCAGTTGAAGTTTGAACCGAGCTTTGGCCAGCTTATGCCAATGTTTCTTTTATTACTACCAGTCTTGGCAGCCATAGAGACGGCAAGTGGTGAGTTGAACACACGTGTCATTAATACTCAGCATCTCATTAGACCTGCAGACATCAAGGACGCAGATAAGTTACGGAGTTCAGCCAATGATATTGGCCGACCACAAGACCGCCTCCTTTCACAGCCGCCAGATCAGACGACGAATATAGAGCTCAGTGTTGGAGTGCAGCAGCCAGAGCAAAACGACTCCGAACGGCTCATGCTTCAAACAGATACTCTCAGCCGCGGAACAGAAGTATTGCACCCAGTAGATTCTACAACAAGGATTCTAGAGCTACAGTATAGCCGCATAGTACGCTAGGTCGCTTCCTTTACCTAACAAAGCTGATGCAGGTCTTGACAATAGGTTTACTCACCGGAATTCATGGCTGAAATGGGCTCGCAGCTAGACCTGTACCTTCTGGTAAAGGAGTTGCTGGGCCAAACTACGGACAAGGTGCTTCTTGGATTGGGTATTTTTTATTTCCTCTGCCAGCGATGGCAGCCAATGAGGCCGAACATGCCTGGTACGCGCTATATACAGTGGGGAGACAAAAATTCCGCTCGGTGGTACTAACATATAGTATTTTAAGATTTTTACTACCTAATATCTATATAAGTATACTTTTTAAAAATGACTATTGTGTT
>NW_007930848.1:506637-508315 GCF_000280675.1 Beauveria bassiana ARSEF 2860
GGTAAAAGTACTAGTAAGTTATTATAATAAGAACCTAAAACCTATTAAGGAAGCTAAAAAGCTTAATAAGAAAAAGAATTTAAAGATAGTTTATTTTAAGCTTATTTAATTAATTTAATTAGATAATCTTAAGAAAGTTTTATTATTAAACTAAGATATAAATTAAAAGAAAAATAAGCTAATAACTTATAAAAGACCTTAGTCTAAGAAATAAGTTATAACTTAGGAAATATAAGACTAGGTAAAGATTAAAGTAGTATCTATAAAGGAACTAGAATACTTATAATTAAGATATTAGTAATTATAAAGGATTAAATTACTTTATAGTAAAATATAAGAGAATAAAAGGCTATTTTAATATTAAGAGTACTTTTCTTATCTTAGGCTAATATAATTCTTATATACTAGTTAAAAGTACTATAAGTAAGTTATATCTAAATTATCTATTAATACTAAAGTACTAGGTTATTAATTTATAGATTAGTTAAGAATTAGGAAATAAGGTAGGTTAATAAGTAAGGACTAGAAAAAGACTAAGGTATTTTTTATAAGGAAACTAGAGGTATATTAGAGATTATAAGGTAAATAAATTATAAAAGCCTAGCTCTTATAATAAAATATAAAATAACTAATATAAAGATAATATCTTATAATAGGCTATCTTTACCTTAAGAACTTAAATATATTACTTTAAATACTTATAATTATAATCTTAATAAGACTTATATTAACTTATAATATTAAGATATTAGGTAAATAGCCTATAATAAGCTATAATAATAAAGTATATTATATTAAGATAAGATAGATAAGTAAGGATTAAGGTATTATTAACCTAAGTAATATTAGGAAACTATAGATTAAGAGGCTAATAACTATAAAGATAAAAGATAAGGTTACTATTTACTCTTATAATCCTTTTAGTAAAATATAACTAACTAAAGTTATTAAAACTACTTAAAGAAATATTACCTTTACTTTAACTATTAAAGTCTTAATAAAACTATTAACCTTTAATTATAATAATATTTATATTATCTAGTAATATAAAAATATAAAAGGTATATAAGGGAGAGTTATTTATTATAATAAAAGATATTATTACCCTTAGTAATAACTTAACTAATATAATTAAGGAACCTAGACTCCTTAAGGGAGAAAAAGAGGGTTTAGAGACTAAAAAGAAGTAATATACTTTTAGAAAAGGAAAATAAGTTAGGTTAACTATAGTAGGTAAAGGCTAATAGCTAAAGTTAGTTAATAAGGATTTTACTAGCTTAAATTTAGACTTTTTTAAAACTATTAATAAGAAGGATTTTCTTATAATATTAATTTAGGCTAACCTTTAGCTAAAGATAGCCTTTAAGGATAAATTTAATAAAAATAATATTATTAACTTCTTATAAAGACTAGATAACTAGTTTAATATTTAAGGTATCCTAAATACCTACTAAGTTAAGGAACTATTAAAAGTTATTATATAGTATATTATAAAAAAAATAAAGTACTTTATATATAATTATAACTAAAAAGAGGTAAAGAAGTGCCTTATTAATTACTATTTTAAGTATAATATTAAAGAAAGATATAGTTTATAGATTAGGTTATTAAGATATAACAAAATACCTTTAGCTAATAATTACTATATAATAAGTAAATAGCTTATTAAATATAGATA
>NW_007930848.1:508415-510471 GCF_000280675.1 Beauveria bassiana ARSEF 2860
ACCTAAGAAATATCTTTATTTAATAAAGAATTTATATTACTAATAAAGTAATATTTACTAACTTTATCTTAAGGATATTATTTATTAGATCTATATATATAATATTTAAGTATTCTTTTAATTAGAAGGAAATAGAATTATAGGTATAGTTTAGTAATATTAGGGTAATAACCCTAGTAACTAGACTAATTATATAAGAAGCTATTAATAAACTACTTAATAATAGAAAAACCTAATTTTAAATATAAACCTTAATTATTAATTAGGAGCTTATAAAATAAGAATTAGTATTATAAAGAGAAGTTAAGAAAAAAGATATAATCTTTTAGTTAAAAGAGGAAGATAAAGAGACTATTAAAAATACCTTATACTATATAATTATAAAGAATTATATTAATAAAGATAAGGAAGTAACTATAAATCTATAAGAGTAACTATATAAAAAGTTAAAAATCTTTACTTTATATAAGAGAAAGAGGGTAAAGGTTAAATTACTAGATATATCTAATAGCTTTATATTAGAAGGTAATCTAAAGTAAAAGGAGAAGAAGTAAAAGCTAGTAGAAGGTAAAGTAAAAAGAGTAAGTAATTATACTAATTTCTTAATAAGTAAATTTTTAAAGATTAAAAAAGGTAGTAAATTATATAAAGACTAACTACTTAATATAAAAAAGTAGATCTTTAACTTAATAATATAAAAAAAAGAGATATTCCTTATTATACTTTATAATTAAGAAGTTACTTTAACTTAGATATTTAAAGAGAATAGTTAACTTAACTTAAATATAGTATTATTATAAGAATTAAAGGTTATTAATTATAAGTCTTAGTATATAAAATTAATCTTAATTTTAAAGAAGATCTTACTAAAGTTTATCTAACTCTTAAAGATAAGACTTAAAGCTAGTGTCTTAGAAGAAAGCTATAATCTTTATAAAAACCTAATATTTCTAGTTATAAAGCTAGATAAAGGCCTAAGACTAATTAACTTTATAATAAAAATTAATATAGTATTAGTTTAAGATATAAATATCTTACTTATTTATAAAGAAATAGTAAAAGACTTTATTATATATAAAATCTTATTATTATTAGACTTTTTCTTTAGTTATAATTAGGTATTTTTTATAATTAGAAGCTAAGATTTAATAACCTTCCTTAGCCTAATTAGCTTACTTAAAATATATATTTTACCTTAAAGTATTATTAATTTTATTATATAATTTATATATATTATAATAAAGATATTAATAGAACTTATACTTAATATCTATTATTTATACCTAGATAATATTATTATAAAGGGATCTAATAGTATATATAATAATAAGGAGGTCTTATTAGGTATTAGATATTATATAATAAGATATATCTAGAACTTAGATAAGGTATTAGTAAATATTAAACTTATAAATTATATAATATTTAAAAAGAAAAGCTATTAATATTAGAAAAGAGTAGTAATTATAAGGTTCTTTTATAATATCTTTAGTTATAACTTTACTAAATATAGAATACTAAAAATTCTTAAGTAAAAGAAGTATTAAAACCTTAAGGAGGTATATAGCTTTTTAGATATAATAGCTAGTTATAAACCTATAATTAATAGCTATTTAATAATTACTAAGCCTCTAATAAGATTATTAAAGAAAGAGATAGCTTTTAAGTAAGGAGGAGAGTAAGAAGAGGTAATAAAAGTCTTAAAAAAGGCACTTATTATAGCCCTAATCCTAATTACCTTAAGTTTTAAACTAAGGGTAAGACTAATTATCTTCTAAGTAAACTCTTTTTTATTTAAATAAAAAGCTATCTTAATATAAGTAGTAAATAAGAGAAGATATCTAGTAAGATTTAAAAATAATATTTAAATAATAATAAAATTAAAATATAATTAAATAAAATATAAGTATTAAGGATTATTATATATAATATATTAGTTATATAGATATATTTATAATACTTATTTTTTTTTTAAAACTAATATATTAGTTTTAAAGTAATAAATTAATAATAAAGTAAATAATATTACTAGTTCCTTAATTATAAGATAACTAAG
>NW_007930848.1:510571-512025 GCF_000280675.1 Beauveria bassiana ARSEF 2860
CTATATTAGGTTCTTTAACTTTATAATATTATATATACCTAGAAATAAGAATCTAATTATAAATACTTTATTAAAAAAGCCTTTAAGACTATTAGATATCCTTAAAGCTAAGTATAAAGGTAATTTAGAGGAGTTTATTAACTTAGTACTAAACCTAATATATAGTAAACCTTTACTCTTAAAAAAGGGTTATAATAATAAAAGTATTATTATAATAAACTTTCTAATATTTACTTAGTACCTAGAAGGTTTAATTACTAATTAATAATACTAGTTTTAAAATAATATAAATTAGTATATTTTATAAGATAAGTATTTATATAAGAGAGTTAAGAAGTAGCTAGAACTATTATTACTAATTAATAATTTTAATATTAAAAAAACACTTATTTAGGAAGCCTATAGATCTTTTAGATACTAAGGATTCAAGATCTTTAGTAAATAGTTAAAAGCTTATTACTTTTAGTTAGAAATAGATAAAGATATATAAAATATAATTTATACTTATAAACTATATTAGAAGTAAGCTACTATATAAGAAATAAAATAGGTGTAGTTTATAAAACCTATAAGGCTAATAAAGAAAATTTATTTTAACTTATAATATATACCTAATAATTAAAAATATAAGTTCTTTATAAAAACTAGGTATAACCTTATTAGCTAAATTAAGATAATAGTTATAAAGAGTTATAATATTATTATTATATTTAAATTTATTAAGAAATTATTAGGCTAATATAGGGTTTTTATTAAAGTAATAGTTAATAATAGATCTAAATTTATAGGAGAGTTCTCTAGTATATTATATAATAGAGGCTATAAATATATAATAATCTTAAAATATAATCTAAAAGTAAATAAGATTATAAAAGTAGGTTATTATAATATTATTTTAATAATAATAAAGATAATTAGGCCTAAAATAATAACCTAGTAATATTTACTTAATATTATTTTACTTATAGATTAGACTTCTTTAAGGGGTTTATATAATAGATTATTATACTAGTTATTATTTAAGTACTATTTAATATTATTACTAGAGATTATAGTCTTAACTTAAAGACTAGTAAACTAAGATAATATTTATAATTAAAAGTTTTTATTTAATATAAGAGTTAGGGTATTACTAAGGTATTAAGATAATATTAAGACTATATATTAGAATATTTTATATTTTTAGAAGTATTAAGTAATATAGATAAATTAATAAAATAGGTTTTAATTATAAAAAGAGCCTATTAAGCCTAGTACTCTTATCTTAACTTATAATAATATATAAAATAATAATTTATTAAGAGATATAAAGGTTAAATTATAATAGTAAAGACCTTATAAGGTAATAAGATATAATATTAAAATAAAAGTATATTACCTTATTACTTTTAATAAAATTAGTTTATTAAGAATATTTACTACTAATTAGCTAAAGGCTTTTTAAAAAGATAAAA
>NW_007930848.1:512125-515040 GCF_000280675.1 Beauveria bassiana ARSEF 2860
TTTATCTTTTACTTAAACTTTATAAAGAGCTTATTATTATTTTTTACTATTTTCTCCTTAATTTTTTATTATTATTTATTATTTAAAGCCTTAATTATAGCTTTAGTAAATTAACCTCTTTATTTTTTATTAAAATTAACTAGTATTAAAGAGTTTCTTTCTTTTATTATTTATTTATTTTATTATTTTATTTTTACTATTTTTATTTATTTAAATTTATAATAAAGAAAGTAATTATTATTCTTATTTAGGGAAAAGGAGGTAATAAGAAGTACTACTTCTAAGAAGAAGTAATAAAAATTAAGTTTATAATTCTAAAACTTTATTTATAACTACTATTAATTTTCTTCTTAAGGGCTATCTAATTAGAAGATAAACTAATATAATCTTTTAATTATAAAGGCCTATAATATAAAGATATTAAAAAATCCTTTAAAAAAGTCTTAAACTTCTTTAATATTTTAATAAAAGATTTAAAGTAATATATTACTATATACTACTAGTTATATAAATTACTTATAAACTTTAGTTAGGCTAAGGGATTAGGATTCTTAGTAGTATTTAAGATTATAGTTTAAGGCCTTAGAAACTCTACTATAGTTATTTCTTTTAAATTTATAATTAGAAGATACCTAGTCTTTATAATAAGAGTTCTATAAAAAGCTTATAATAGACTTAATACTAATTAGGAGATTATAAAAAGAAAGGTAATATTTAAATATTACCTTAATAGCCTATAGCTAAAATAGACTAAACTACTAGGTATTAGGTTCTAGGTTAGTCTTATTAACTTTTTATCTTATAAGAACTTATATAATAAAATATATTAGGTTATAATAGTATTTAATAGAAAAGTAAGAACCTTTTAATATTTTAATATTATTTATAAAAAGAAAGATAATAAAGTAAAGGTAATTAGACTAATATTTAGATAATAGCTTATTAACCTTTATTTTCTTTACTTATTTTTTATAATTTATTTACTAACTAATAAATAAGATAATACTTAGTCTTATAGCTATTTTATTATTTATAATATAATATTATTATTATAAAGCTATTTTAGTAATATATTACTTAAACTTCTTAGAGGATAATAAGGTAATAAAATAAATATCTAGGTTAATAAAATAAAGATTAAATATAAGAATCTAGTCTTTTAGGTACTATTTAATAAGACTAGCTTAGAACTTTATTAGGTTAATTAAAATAATCTCTTTAAAGATAAGGTTAAAGATTAAGTATTATAAGATATTATTTTATAATATATATTTATTAATAAATTAAAGATAAAAGTAATAATTTTATAAAAAAAAGAACTACCTATACTTATATTCTTTAAATATATTATATTTAAAATCTAGAAAGTAGTTATAAATATTTACTTTATTCTTAGTTATTTTTACCTTTTTAATTAAAGATAATAATATTTTAGGTATTAAATTAGTATCTTCTTAGATAATATAGGTAAAGAGTAATATAAGATTATAAATAATCCTCTTACTTATTCCCTACTACCTAACTTTAACCTTAAATATCCTCCTAGTATTAAAGAACTTCTAAATAGTAATTTTATAGCTAAGGAGATAAGGTTATATATAATTAATACTAATTAAAATACCTTATCTAGAGAGGGTATACTTACTTTAACTAATACTTTTATTAAAGATAATATTTTAAGATTAGTAAAAAGCTTAATTAGATTTAAAACTTACTTTTTATCTTATAGCCTAAAAGTACTTAAAACCCTTTTACTAATAACTTAAATAAAGCTTAGATTTTAACTAATAAACTTTTCTAAAACTATAAATATATTATCTTTAGTAATACCTAAAGTTATATAACTTCTTATTCTAGATAGAAAAAGACTATTAAGTCTTATATTATTAATATAAAAATAGTTAACTACTTAATATTTACCTTTATAATATATAGAGTTAGTTAAGACTATAGGCTCTTAATTTTTTATAAATTCTTAATAAGTTATTAATTAATAAAGTTATATTTTAGCTAATATATAAAAGTTTTTAATATTATAATCTTTATAGTTATTATTAGCCTTAGTAAAATAAATATAAGAGGTAAAAGCTATAAGGTAAGAAGATATTATAAAAGGTAAACTTATTAAAGATATTTATATTTTAGATTAATAGTTAAGAGAAGACTTTAAGGAAAGCCTCTTTAAGAGTATATTTACTATAAATATATACTAATATTTATAATAATAAAAGAAATACTAGTATTATACTTATTCCCTTAATAAAGAAAGAGAGTTAGTATTAACCTAATTAAGGTATAAGAATTAAATAAGGAAAGTTATTAAGTAAGAGGTAATCTTCCTTTTCTAGACTATTAATATTTTATAGCTAATATAGATTAATATATTAGATAAAAGACTTTTTAAGGAGGCTTACCTAATAATATCTTTTTATATAATAATCCCTTTTATCTTAAATAGTTTAACTATTACTAATATATAAGATAAGGTTAAATTTATTATTTATACTTTCTAAAACCTAATAAACTTAAAGGCTAAAAAGTTAAATAAAGTATATCTAGAGAATTAGCTTAAGTTAAAGGAAGCTAATAAAAAGAAAGTAATAAAGATTATAAGATAATATACTAAGAAGAAGGCTAAGAATATAAAGTTAGTTATAGTAAAAAAGGTAAAAGTAAAAGTAACTAGGGGTACTCTAATAAAGGAATAAGCCTAGAAGTATAAATAAGTAAGTAAAGAGACTAATAATTAGAAGTTTAGAGATTATTTTATTATATTTATTTTTTAGTTTATTATTATTAAGCTTTAATTTTCTTTTACTAGTTTTAGATTTATTACTTAAAGTTTCCTTTTATTATTTATTATTATATAACTAATCTTACTTTTATTACTATATAAAGAGGATTATATTAGTTAA
>NW_007930848.1:515140-591709 GCF_000280675.1 Beauveria bassiana ARSEF 2860
GAGTAGTGCTACTATAACGGTTTATTATATCTTATGTGTGTGGTATCTATTACTATAGGCTTTTTGCGGTTCTCCCTAAATATTATACTATAAAAAAAGTCTAAATATAAAAATATTTATATAATTACTAAAAAATAGATTTTTTTTTATTTCTAGATTTTCTAGATATAAAGATAATTATAAGTAAGGTTTAGAAACCTTAGGTAAGGGTTATTTGACTAGTAAAAAGTGTTAAGGAAATATACCCTTAACTTTAACTTTTAAGAGTAAAGTAATAAGTTATTTAAGAAAAAGAAAAAAAATTAAAAGTAAGTAATTTAAGTAGGAGGCGTCAAAGCGTGGATATTCGATACGCCTATCTATACCAGTACAAGCAAGTAGATGCCCTCATGATTGATGCCAGTGGCACTTTTCCTCCTCTCCGCGACCATCGCACTTGGCGGAATTGCTGCTTCGATATTCATCCCTAATGCCAAGGCTCTGCGTGTGATCATTGCCGTCAAATTTGCTGTTCCAGTATTTCCTCACACAATAACCATGGCCGAATCTGCGGCACTCAAATCTGCCGCTGGCTTTGGAGGGACAGGACTCCTCGACTGCGCGTCCTCAGAGCTTGAAGATGACCTTGACAGGCTGGTACTCGCGGAGTATCTAAAATCCCGCGAGACATTCCGAGAGACTGCGCTATGGGTCCACAATCAGGACTGAGCAACCTCCTTGAATCCGCTATTAGTGATCTCTTACACGGGTATACAGACTTTATTATGTTGACAAGTGATGTCACGGCGATATTGTATTCCGCCCTCGTTACTTTACCCGTGACATGCCTTGTTATCACACTCCTCGCTACAATACTGTCATTAATGAGGAACATGCTTATAAAAGCCCCCAAAACCGAATCAAGACATGCCTCAACGACCTATACCACACTCTGCATAGGGTCAAGGGCCACTCAGTTATATAGAATAGTAGATGAGCGAATACTTCGTAAAAGGGGTTAGATCAAAAGCAAGAGTATTATTCCCTTGCCCCCATCCACAACGACAAGTGCGTTAGTCCCGTCATTAGTTTACAAGCACGGTTGAGTTTCGTGAACGCGAGAATGGGGATGGAGCCGGCTTCCCTCTCGTCGGCGGCGGAGGATTAGGTTAAAGCAATCGCAGGCAGGCACGTGGTAGTAGCGTAGCTAACAGTTTGACCGACCGAGATAAAAAAAAATAAAAATAAAAAAAATCGCAAAAGTCCCTTATAAGAACGTAATAGGTGCACTAGTGAGATATCTGTTGGTGCAGCTCTATGGCGGCATTTGAGGGATTCTCGGGTGATGCGCCGGATCTGGCGAGCACCGGGGGGCGCGAATGTAGAGGCCGCTTCATACGGCGGACGACAACGCAAAATGGTTCAAATGGAATTTTAAAGTCAACGATAGCAGCAACAGTAACAACAGTAACAACGGTAATACGGCACTGGGATCATACGGGCACAGTGCATAACATTAAATGAGGTTCTCCTGGACGATTAGGGATTTGGCTACGCCTTGCTTTTCATCCCCAACTGCTGGTTTACCGGTCTGGATCCCAATTTTCTATACCCGATCAATCAGTCTGATGGAACCAATCTGCTGTCCCTTTTAGATAGCATCATTTGACTCCTCAAGCATCCCTACCGAATATGGCCCCAAAGGACTTTCTCAAACTCATCCAGATCACGCACTTCTTCATCAGCCGACTCGATACATTCCACCAACTGCCCTAGGTCCCTCAAAGGGAACTCCTTGTTATATTGGCACGCCTTTGCGTATGCCAGGCAAGTCTCAATTTTTGAACCCTCGCAGGCTTGGAGCCTATCAATACATTCGAGGTGCAAGGGCGCAACTGCGTCTGGCTTCACTTCCGCTTCGCAGCGAGCGGCGGCCTCTAAACAGGCAGCCTTGTCGTTTCCGCAGCGTCCGCAGTGCTCCTCGACTTGTTGGCCCAGAGGCTTAGGCGACTTGGTAGACTGCTCTGTCCAGCCGAGATTTTCGTTGATGAAGGGGATGTAGCTCGAGGTCTTCGCATACACTCCTTCGGAAAAATCCGTATAGCCAGATACTATGACGTCAATCAAATGTCCCGTGTTCGGGTCGATAAGAGGGCCGCCACTGTCCCCTAGGGCTGTATCCTTGCCTTTTGCGCCGGCGCATATGATGTCCTCGGTTCCGGAAAGCGCAGCGCAGTCTTGACTGGGGCGAATCGGGATCAGCACTTTGGCGAGCGTGGTAGCAGCGACGTTCTCGCTGGAACTCTGTACGCCCCTGAGCCGAATCAGTTAGTGAGTGGTCCTTGCCCGGCGATGCTACGCTCAATGGCAGAAGGCACTTACCAGCCCGCGGCAATCGCAGTGGAGTTTGCTGCAGGAGTCCAACCATCCGGCGGTAGCGTCGCAAAGCGAATTTTTTCGCTCTCTCCGGTCGGAGTCAAAAAGTTTGAGGAGGGCAACATCATTGACAGAATATACTTTTCGGTTAAATCTGCGGCGAGTGTAGGCCGGGTGACTTGTGATCGATGCTACTGCTGCAACTACGCCGCCAGCCTGCGAGTCCTGTATGTTATTAGTCCTTGTGCTGCTTCCAAACGCTGGGGTCCGTTGCAAGACTCAGATGCTAGAAATCTGGTAGACAAGGAGTAGTCCAATAGGCAAATGAGGAATACAGAGCAGGCTTACCAGAGTTCCTGCTCTTACTGAGTACCTTCCAGTGCCTAGAGGCTTGCGCGAGTTGGTGCAGTGAGCAGCAGTGAGAACCGTGGTGTTGTCCAGCAAGGTGCCTCCGCAAATGTGAGAACCCGCATTCTGGATGCTGACAATAGATGGAAATTCGTTTTCCGTAGCGTTCTCTGCGCCGATGATTCTCCTGTCAATAGCTCCGGCTGCTGCCAAAACAGCACAGAGTGCTATGACGAAAAGATGAAAAGCATTGCCTACCATTATAATATTAAAATAAAAAGAAAATCATTACTAGTCAGTGGATAACAGGTTTAAGAGAAGAGCAGCCAAGGAGACAAGACTAGATAGTATTGTCGTCGTGTTTTTCTTCTTGTCGTAGGGGCATCTGTATTCTAATATTTGGCAGGTGCAGTTTGCGATACTTTTAGTTTAAGCCGACCTGTCATTTATGCATTGCAAAGTAGATAACCAGTACGGATATTGGCCAGTCGTAAGCATAATCCAGGATATCCCAGCCACTTCCCAACGCTCGAATACACATACATCCCTGTCTGATTAAGCGTCACAGTAACCACTACCTGTCATTTTCAAAACCAGTGCCTAGATTCCCACAGCCATAGAAGGGGGGATGATTCAGTAAGCATAGTAAACACATAAATTCTCTCCTAGTAAGAGAACGTGAGGGTGTTTTTACTATAGGCGCCAAGACTCTTGTCGGTGCATGTTACTTATTGTCGCATGATTCGAGCGCAGCGCCCGATATCCTACGATGGCGTCCAAAGCCATGTCTGCCGCCGGGTGCCTGCGGCGCAGAAACGCACCAGAAGAGAACCTACTTTTTATTTATTTACATTTATTTACTTCTTGTTATTTAAATAGGGTCCGTACTCAATTAGGTAAAGACCACTCTTATCGTAGGTAATTACCAAGAAGCAGTGGTGTGAGACACTGAGAGAGCCCTTATTATGAAACGTCCTCTCGCCTACATATTGCCTAGACTCGAGTCAACGGCGCTATAGCTGGAAAACTAAGCGCTAATAGAGTCAGTAGTAGCTACAGGTGAGTTTTAATTAATTAACTTTTGTTTCTCATGTTCCTGTGCCTGGTCTTATCAGATGACGTAGAAACCGTGCAGCATATTCCGACCATAATTTCCCGCGGCTTAGCTTTCACTGTAGCTGTAACTCCAACGAGTCAAGCGCACGTCTACATAGAGGTGATTAGCTAACGGGTTAATTGATTAGGCCATGATTCCGAGAATTAGTCTAAGGTAATTTACCTACGACTTTATCGCAGGTAGCGTCGATTATCACTAAATTTAGTATAATTATATAAGCTTTATATAACTTGAAGATAAAAGTACCTTTGCTAAGAGGCCTTATTATTTACTAAAATTAGTTAATAACCTTATTTTTTCTCTATTAATTTCTTAAGTCTTACTATTATATCTATACTACTTAATTTGTTACTATAACTAATAATATATATATTTAACTAATAAATAAATATATAAGTAACTTATAATTTTAGCTAGTAAAGAAAGGACTATTAATCTATATATTACTTATAATTATATAAATACTAGTAAATAGTACTTATAGAGTATTATAATCCTATTAACTATCTTCTAGATTTAAATAGAGGACTTATTTAAAGTAATAAGTCACCAGTCACTTCCGTCTACAGAGGCGTTGGTACCGGATGCCCCCGTGGCTTAACACTTACTAAGGCTTAGGTTAGAGTAGCGCTGCTTAAGTTCCTCTCCTAGAAAGGAAACTAGGGCAGTTAGTTTTCTAGTGTTGTTTATGTTATAATAAAATTCTAGAGCCCTATTTTATAGCAATACCTAAGTACTTCTATTACTTTTCTTACTTTATTAAAAAGATAAACAAGTCTACGTCTTGCTTTATTTTGACCGTAAAACCTTAGCTGTGGAGTAGTGCTAGGGGTACTGGCGGATCGGTAGCGGTATGAGTTAGTGAAAATACATTTTGAGGGCTCAAGGTACTGTTCTAGAAAGCTTCTATTTTATACTAAGCGCCACCTTCAAGGGCTCCAGCAAGACCAAGACCAAGACAAGGAAAATCTCAGCATCACCCAACCTCTTGGCCGGCCAAGTCGTAGACGACATAGGCCGAGCGCAAAAAGGTGTCGACCTCTCACTCACCGAGGAGTGGGTCGTCTTTCAATAGACCGAGCAGGCCTTCAACTTCATCCAACGCAATCCTCAGCTCTTGTTCGACCTGGCCCGTGATGAGTGCGTAAGCGTATAGGAGGGTGTAGTCTCTTTCCACGACATCCACTTCCGCCCCGGATTCCGATAATTCCAGTCCTTGCTGCTGAATGAGTGGCGAACCGACGCCCAGAGCTACCTGTCGACGTGCCGCGTGAGTCTCTCGAAATTCAAAGACCTTGCTTAACAGCCGGTCACGCGCGCGGGCGATACTCGGGATCGCGCCCGTCAGTGGGTATTCAAGCATCGTGGAGCTTGCCAGCACTTGAAAAATATGACAGACGCGGTCGCACAGCACAGCACGCTCTCGCGCTGTGAACTCGAGCAACGCACGTTCCCCACTGGAGAGGCTTGTCTTACGCTGCGCCACCAGACTCATGGAATAGAATCCATCCAGGATGCGATTCACGCTGCGCAGAATACGTCCGTTGGCCTCGAATGGAAAGGGCCCGCGCAGCTCGAACTCTGATGCGGCGCTGTGGCGGAGGGCCTCGAGGCGGTCCGCGTAGCGCTGCAGCGCAACTTGTTCACCGGATTTGAGGTAGCTTTGAGAGCAGTCGGAGCGTAAGAGGATAGAAAGTGGTCCACGCCGCCAGATGAGGCCCATTTGGAGGAACAGCACCGAGATGCCTTCTTTGAACTTGAGGCGCGCAGAGATGGGCCAAATGAATCGGCATACGGCGAGGCCCCATAGAATGCCGGTGCAGACAGATATGACACGGTGCGTCACAATTTCCCTCATCAGAGGATGAATACCGCCTTCGTCTTCGTCATTGTCGTCGACCTTTTGGCTTAGGGAGTAGGCGTAGAGCGTTGAGACGTTGTAGGCTAAAATCGTCATGCGTCCGAGTGGCGCGCGACCACAGGCGACAATGAGATAAAAGTTGAAGAAAGCCACAAAGCTTCCCAGAATTGCAAGCGCGGTACCATTGCCTTGGCTAACCGTCCAATTGAAGAGTGAAAAGAAGGCACCTGCAAAAGTACCCAGGAATCGAGCCCACCCAGTGGTATTGGATGCGCCGACCGTCATGGAGCAGACAATCATGAATGACAAGAGGCCCCATTCGCCACGATAATGGTTGTACATGTCGCGTGTGGCCTCGATGAATGCAAGCGACGCCCAAAGTGCAGCACCAATGCCAACCTTGAGACCAAATAAAACTATCAGCGGTCAGTTTGGTTGCCCCATGTATTCTTCGCTTTGACTTACCGTCGTCACTCGCCATCCTGCGCAGAAACTGGAGGAAAGCCAGCGACAGCGTGGACAAAATCCTGCTCGCATTAGGGGCTGCATCCCACTTGTAAGTATCTCGTCGTTCACGCATTGAACGTGGGATACCCGCTGGCACGGCCGATTTCCTGATTGGCTTCACCAGAGCTTCCGTTTCTGGTGCGTCAAAGGGCAGCGTTGCAAGGGCATGGTCAGATTTGCTCTTTCGCCACCATAGAAGCCAGCGCCAGCTGCGTTGATTATGGTCATAGCTGTGCTTAAGATCCTCCAGGACGTCCAGGTAGGTTTTCATCTCTTCGCCAAAGGTTTGCAAAGTAAAGGAGAAATGCCCACAAGCAGCAGCAACCTCTTCCAGCACGATCTGAGGGTGACCACTATCATTTTCCTGTCGAATACGCTGGTAGAAACCCTGCAAAGCCTCTGCACGCGCAGTGTTGAATATTTCCAGAGATTTCGTCAGCTCGCCGCGCAGGGCTTCGTTTATTTGCATGTTGAAATCTGGAGCACCACTAAAGGGCATCTGCGTCAGTACCTGGCACAATATACCAGACAAGTTTTGCATCGGATGTTTGATTGTGCTCGCAAAATTTGTAAACAGTTGTCCAGCAGCACGAAGATCTGGGGCGTCTCTGGAGCCTGAATCCGTCGTTTGAGTGCTCTCAGCGCTGAAATAAGAGAACGGATCGATATCTCTTGTAAGATAGGGCGTTACAGAAGCGCTGTGTATCCGAAAGAGAATGGCATCGCGACTGTCACCATTCAACAGCGCAAATTGAGCCTTGGCGGCACTGCGCAGGCCGCCTATAGACTGGGCCAAGGTTTCTATGGATCTGACAGTCAATCTCTCCAGGCTATAGATTCGAACATTTCCTAGCAGATAATGCTCGAATTTGGCCTCGCGGAGATGCTTCAGCATAGCGGAGTGCGCCTTGGAGTAAGCGTAGGAGTCGGGGAACTCGGGAGGGGTAGCTTCGTAGTTGGAGCTAGCGAGAAAGCTCGCAGTTGCGTCGGAAAGCATGCTTCCCAGCGATACTGAGGAGTGTGTGATGGATGCTCGTAGGAGCTGGCGCGCAGAAACGCGCCAGAGGAGCAAATTGACGACGGCGGTGCAAGTGATTCCCATGATGAGCATCTTGAAGACTTGGACAATCTTTTGGTTCGAAAAGACATTGTCAATGACTGCCGTCTCTTTGGTAACGACTGATATAATGGCGAGCGAAGCGAGTGTGCTAGCAACATTGACGAGTGGGTTGTTCATGCGCTGTTTCATCCAGCCCATGATACCGAAGCCACCGCCGATGAAGACGACAACAACCAGTATGTGAGCTAGCGTGGCCAGACCAAAAACAGAGCCAACGAGTACAGATGTGGCCATGGAAAGGATAGACACGAGCTCAGCATACGCTACCGCAACGATAGCTATGAGGATAGCCTCAATCATGGAGCCAGTTGAGCGAGCAGCATGAAAGTAGACAGTAATGGTGGCAACGACATGCTTGCCATTTGGTTTACCGAGAAAATCGGACAAGATTGGTACAAAGGTAGCCATGCTGGCCAGCGTGTAGGCAATTGTGCACTTCAAGACACCACGGCCAGGAGTGGTGTCAAGCCATTGGAAGAAGTGCGTAGCAGTGCTAAACGTGCCCTGCACAGAAGTGTCAATCAGCCGGGTCATAGACCATCTTCGGTGTGTCGTGGAGATGCCCTGCAATTCATCATCGCGTTGGGAGCCGTCGAGAAATGCTCCGACATGGCCGACAGCAGGTGACGTTATATCGGCATCCAAGGTTCCATCATCGGTTGGCCTTATTGGAGCGGCCATGTGGTAGGGAGAGTGGAAGTTGTGGCATAAGCAGAGGATGAGAAGTTTAAGAGATGAAGGAGGTGATGAAGATATTGATATTTTGCAGACACGGATATTTACTGTAGATGAATAGATGAAAAATGGGAAAATGAAGTTGTATTGGGATAGGAAGTGGCGATACTGATGAATGATCAACGATGGATGCACAGTGAAGCGTGATACGGTCAGGTGTGGCGCTGGCGGGGCGTTTGCGCGGCGCATAAGAGTGGCTGATTATATGTCCGGGGTAGGTGACAGGTATTACATTCTGGTACAGGAATAAGACGCACGATTTACAGCAAGATCTAGCATCCAGGATCAGATACAAAAGGTTGATTCTGAGCTATACTTGGGCTATTGATATGGATAGTGCCTGGGAGAGACAAGAACAAGGTTGTGTACAACCGCGCGTAGCACTGTAGGTGACTGACTACCTACGTAGGTCGCTGTTGGAGGGGACAGCTTTAGCAGGCCGAGCTTTCAAAAAGACATGCTGTGATACGCAAAGAAAGCAAGCTTAATAGATGGAATCGCACATGGTGTAGCAAGGAGATTTTCATTGCTTCAATGCACATGCAATAATTAGGATTTATGCATGAGTAAATCAAGGCTATATCAAGGGCAATTATGACGACAAGGCTGCTTGCTGTATTCAGCGAGCATCCCACTCCCAGCAATGCGACCACTAAAAAGGGGACCAAAGCAGGCTCTCCAGCGTTCGTCTCGAGACGGTTAGTGGGGGCCTGGCGGAAACACTATTGGTGCCTTTACTGCCCTGGGAACGCTGCATAAAGAAAGTAAACATTAGATCAGCGCAAAGAGGTCCAAGGTAAACAAACCATACCTACCTCTACTGCAGGGGTGAGCGTTTGATGTTGGAGAGCTTTGTCGTCCAGGTACATACACTCAAAACCCGGTGACGTCTGGCCGCAAATCAAGATGGGGCTGTAATCTCGCAATCTAGTTAGGACCGACCGTATCAATTGTGCATAGGCCATGCTATAGTAAACTAAAGGCAAGAATATCACATACTATTTAATTACTGAAGTTTTGGCCGGCACATGATGCATCCCCTACAGCCCCTGTAGTCCCCAGAGGTTCCAGTGGAGTCACCGCGTACCTGCGAAGTAAAAGGGCAGCCCCTCAGTAAAACCCCCCCTATTCAGATGCTGTAATTCCCAAGGTACCTCGTGTCACAGCAAAATGCCCGCTTGTCTCGGGTCACTCACTTGGCTTCGCGCCAACTCTGAAATGGTGTGCACACCTTTCGGCTCCAACACCATACCAACTTCGTCGCGTACCGTCATTTGTTTGGTTTTAGCTCGCAACAAAGACCGCTTTGTTTTCATGCACCTGCCAGCTTACTTTTCCATCTCTTCACTCTCCGCGCGACCTGCTCCGGCCACTCACAACCTTAACGAACGACGCCAGCATCCGCCTCTCCCTCTGACGCCGCACCGTCGCGGCCATAATAGCCAAGCCCCTCTGCCACCTTCAACCCCGACTCTGCAACGTAGCTCGTCAACTTCCGAGACTGATACATCCAACCACGCTCAAAATCGCCGCCATAGCGTCTCGCCTCTTCATCGCACCCTCGTCGCCTCTGCCTCGTCCACGTTTCCGACTCAACGACACAGTCTCCATCTATATCCACCCACCGCTGCCCTGCATCCCGTCCTTGCCGCCGCCGCGTTTCCTCACCGGCCTCGCGGTAGCCATGACCACTTGGTAACGCCACGCCTCAACAACAGCACTGCCTCTGCGCGCCTCACCATGCCGCCTGGAGACAGATCAAGGCAGCCGCCCTCTGTCGTCCGAGCCGCCGCGAACCGTGTGACCCCTCTTACCCCCAAAGTCGCTTCCAAAGGTATTCCTGCGTTCGGTGCGCTGGCCAGGAGACCTCAAGGCACTGCTACCACCGTTGCGCACGACTTTTCCTCTCCCGTCTCTGCCTTTCTCGCTACAAATGTGACCCCTCGCACCGGCCATAGGCAGACCCGTGTCGAAAGCACAAACAGCACTCCCACAACCACACCGAATCCGGATAACCGCGCCGATGAATGGGATCGTGACAGTCCGCGCCCTGGCAGTATTGGCCTTGCCTCGCCTCCAGATGCTGGCTTGAAGTCATTGCAGCCATCTGACATGTCGGCCGACTCCAACGATGCCAACAAATTCTTTTATGCTAGCGATGCAAAGAGTATACAGACCCCTGGCCAGCAGCGTCAACCACCGTCCACCGTGCAAAAGGGTCCTACCTTCTTCTTCGCCAATGCCGCTCCAAACAACAGCGTCGATCGCTCAGCGACTGGCACGCCACCATCCGCCCCTCTGCTATCACCTAGCCTTAATACTCAAGATGCTTTATCAACCAAATTCTTCTACGCCAATGGGACACCTGAAATGGAGCCCAAATCAACCTTTCCTACCTCCAATCCCAACTCGACCTTGTCATCAGGCCCTCGTTTACCGCCTGGGGGACGTCCTCCCCTGGGTTCCTCTGCCACCGTTGTTGGTGGGCTTCAGCGTCCTGCATCGCCTCTGAAGAACAATCCAACGTCTACATCAGCTCTGAATCCTATTATGAGAACAGCAATACCGCCCGCGTCACTAAACAGGTCCCAAACAAGCCCACCTTCCACCATCTCCCACAATGCCGAAGTCCAGCGTGGAATGAGACGAGTTAGCATCGACGCGCCGCCCAAATCTCGCCGACGCCAGTCTCGAACCAACAATAGCCCCGGCCCAGAGCTGCAGTTGGCCCCGAGTATAACCATATCGCCCAATCTTCCCGACAGCGCGTCCCCACCGGCCAGCCCTGGAATATCGCAGACAACTATGACTATGGCTTCGCTTTTGCAGGCAGCAGAGGAGTTACAGGGCTCTGATGGAGAAGGTGACATACTTTTAGAACCGCAAAGTCCGAGCAAGTCTCACTTTTCGGATGGTGTGAGCGAACTCGTCGCCAACGCTCGCCGAGAACGCAAAGTCCAGGATCTCGAAATCACTAATGCATCGCTCGAGGCCATCAACAGAACACTGGAAAGACAACTTCGCAAACAGACTGCTGAATTACGCCGCTACCGCCGTCTTTCTCGCTCCGGTCGACTGTCTCTCACGTCTGCGCCAAATAGTCGTGTGGTGTCAGAAGCCCTCACTGACCCGCCAGTGGATCTATCTGATCTTAGTGAAATCGACGAGACCGAGGAGGAAGAGGGGGAATTTGAAGACTCCATTGAAGAGTCTGACGCTTCCATGACTGATACGGCATCCATGTCTGCCATTTCCGTCGGTGTGATGCGTCGAAAGCGTGATGAGAAACGTCTGCAGCTTGACCTCGAAAAGCACCAGGAGCTGCTGATTGATAGCCAAAAGATGAACCAAAGTATTAAGCGCTGTCTAAGCTGGACCGAAACCTTGATCAGAGAAGGGCAAAAGGCCCTGGAGTATCACGTTCGCGTTTCTGATGTTGAATTTGGAGGCCGCGTGCTCGCCCCAGTCGACGAAGACGACTACGATCTATCCTTCCAAGGTGTTGATGGCCATGACATGACTGCCAAACGGCTGACGCCTTCGTCACCACCCAAAGCTCAACCAGATCGCGACAGTGGGATCCAGCTGCCGCCAGGCGAAGACGGCTCATAACAGTCATTGTGAGCCACAATTACCCACTAATCTAAACACGATCTTTCATGCAAGACCTGGTCGTCATGCACAGCACACATCGCCACTCCACACTCATTTTAGCCATCCGTCCACGACCTTCCGTTCCCGCTGCCCTTGTCGCTCATGTCCACCACTTCCCGATAATGCCGACAGATTCTTTCGACGCCATCGCTTTACTACACCATATATCCTTTACATATTGAACGGGAAGATCTATTCTGGACTGGAGACTTTTGCATGCGATCACGGCGTTGTTTTTTTTTTCCTACAGCCAACGGGATTTGGCTCCCTTTTTTTCCTTTCAGCAATAATTCGCGGTTGTCGATTGGTCACTGAAATTCTCTTTACACTGTTTTTTCTAATTTTTTTTTTCATTTGTTTTCATTGCTTGCTAGATGCATCGTCGGCTTCTTTTGCTCATTGCACATTCTATCATTCACTGTACTCTCTTTTTGTTGTCCATACACACGAGATACCCTCTTCATTAGCACGTAAACACATACACACACATACACACACATACGGAAACGGGCGGGTTTTATCTGTCGAGAGACGGAGATTTATCTGCTTGACTGTTCTTTCTCGATTTGAAGTTGCTATGATTTTTTTTGGTACATCCAATCTCCTATTGACCGATAGCATAGCCATACAGAAGGCGGCCCGGGTTGCTTTTTACAATACGTACATGGACGGAAAAATTGGGAAATAGCCAATTAAGCATTGCCTCATAACTATGTGAGAACTTATGCACACTTTCAGGAAGACATAGAACCAAACATGTGCCCAAATGCAAGCAAGTAAAACTGTTCTTTTCAACAATGTACAATCTATCCATCGCAATAGGGCTAGTGCGCGGTTAGTTTCGCCGTCTTGTCGTCATCAAGAATGACGGCCTCAACATATAGCTTTGATACAATGAAATGATCAGAGCCATGACGCCATGATGCTCAACGCTAGGCGGCAGACTTTGGGTATCACTGATACGAGCCAACCAAAGGCATTGAATGATGATGGGAAGCGAGGAACAGATTGTGCATTCCACATACTCGAGAACAACTAACAAGCCCTCTGGGGTCGAAATAAAGTGAGCATGTAATTATCAATCGGCTAGTTCGATCGTGTAGTAAAAAAACCATGATCAAAATGAATTCCCTATTCTTGAGTTGTTTCCCTTCCTGTAACGCCTAATAAAGATACAAACAATAATGTTATCAATCCTCCCTTCTGGCGTACTTCAGCCTTGGTACTTTGCCCTTTTAATTCCAAGCTCCTGGATTCCACCACTCCTTCCAGCCCCGCATCAAAACTAGGCCACCTATGCCGATGGCGGGCGCTGCGGCTGCGGCTGCGGCTTGCGAACAAGTTTAATCTTAGGTCGCGACGACGCGCTCAGTGGCGTCTCCGGTGCCGGGCTTCCGACACCTCCCAGTGCGCCGCTCGGTGTAGAGGTGGCCTTCGGAGGAGCGGGCGCCGACGACGTGCTGACGCTAATCTTGGGCTTTGACGCGGGTGTCTGGTGCGGCGAGGATGCGGCGCTGCCCGTCGGCAGTGGTCGTCGGATGACGCCGCCCGAAGGCAGCGGCTTGCGATTCTTGAGAGGAGTATCCTCGTTGGAGGATTCGCGGCGCAGACTTCCCGGGAGGGCCGTTCTGGCCGGCGTGGGGGTAGAAGACATGGATTTCCCGAGAATGACGGCAAGTCGGCTGGGGTTTGACGTCTTGAGGGTCACCATACGCCTCTTCTTCCACTGGCCCTTGACGTCCGAAGGCGTCTCCGTCTTGGGGCGCTTGGGTGCGGGCGACGCATACTCCTCCTTCTCTGGCCGGGGCCGCTTAATTACCGGGAGCGGGGTGGATGTCGACGACCCATTTGTTGCCGGCTTGCTGTGAGCAACAATGCTATCCAGCACGACCGGAGGTTTGGGTGAAGGTCGATGAGTGGAAGAAAAAGATGGTTTGGGCGATTGTCGATGGATGGAAGAAAGAGACGGCTTGGTGCTGATTTTGATGGACGACGTCCTTCCAATGAGAGGTGGCTTTTTGACATCACCGCCATACAATGAGGATGATGGTGCCGGTGCCGGCGCCGGGGTTGGTTCTGGCGCTGCTGCTGGTGCTGGCGCCGGGTCTGAGAGCGGGACCTTTGGCTTGATCTTGTAGTAGGACTTGAAGTTGACGATGAGGCGATTCGCGAGTTGCTGTGCAGGTCGCTCTGTCTTCCAGCGCTTGGGCAGACTGAGAGTCAAGAGCCAGCTCTGCGCCTCCTCAAACATCATCGAGGCAAGGTCCAAGAGACTCTCCACCTCCATACGGCCCAGCTCTTGGTGGTCGAGGGCCTTGCGCATGGCGTTGCTGTAGTGTCTCTCATCAGCCACATATGTCTCCTCCATTTCCTTCTTCAGAGCTTTCAGAGCAGAATCCAGATTCTCCTTGCGAGCAAACATTTCCTTTCTGGCTTCAATCTCTTGAGCACTATCTTGCACTAAAAGTAGGCCGTCGCCGTCGTCAGCAGAAGGTTCGACCTTAGCAACCTTTGCATGCTCGCCAAAGGCAATGGCAGCGAAGCCACGAGCAACAGCAGCAATCAGCTTTGATCGCACGTAGGGGGAGCGATCTGTCTGATACGAGTACATCAGAAAACTGAAAAAAGTAGGGTCCATCATCGCACCAAGGTCAATCAAGGCCTCGAAGCACTTGATACGAATCAAATCTCTTGTTCCGTCCAAGAGGTACTGTCCAAAGTCTGTCAAGTTTTTTGGAATCACTTCCGCCTTCATCAAGCGCTGCTTCGCATCTAGTCCGGCGACTGTCCAAGTGTTTCGGTATGAATTGGTCCATTCGTCACGGCGGAGCACTCGCTCGATTTGTTCCAGAGCGTCTTCCAAGAATGCATTCTCTTCCTCATTAGGGATCTTGTTTTGCCGTGTCAGCCAGTCGTCCTGCTTCGACGGAATAAGAGAGGTAGCAAGCGATTCGACAAGGAAAGCAATATAGAAATGATCCGAGTATGGGTTGCCTTCATTGTTGTTCAGGCGGAGCTGGTCGAGGATGAAGCGGCGGGCCTCCATTGGACACTTATTCGTGTGGTCGCGGACCTCGGCGATGGCCTTGATGATGGCACAGCGAACGTTGTATTGCTTCTTGTCGGTGAAGTCGTTCGGACGAGGCTGGTTCGTTTGTTCATAGCAATACATTTCCCGGAAGGCCCGCATGAGCTGGCGCATTCCTAGAAGTGGAATGTCTTTGATGTTGGACTGTCGGGTCAAAGCAGCTGCTGCCATTGTGCGAATTCCGTGGAAATACCGGCGGTCGATGAGTGTTCGTACTAAGAAACCAGAGGCAATTGGGTGAAGCGGGCCTTGCGCGAGGTACAGCATGGCGTCTTGTTGCGCAACTACATCTCTGTCTTGTTGCAGCTGCGACACATACATGTACGGCTCCAAGGTCCGCGACATGTCAGATGCCCACTCAAAATCGGCATCGAGACGAATCCATTCATAAGATTCTTGGTCCATTTTTCGCTCCGTCTCGGGGTCCCAGTCAATCAGTTCCCACTCGCGTTGATCTTCGGGAGTTTGCAACACGTCTCCCAGACAATATAGTAAAGCATCATCATTGTTCTCGGCGATTTCCATGCTTTGTCCTGTGCTGTGCTTCTCCTTCATTCGCCGCGTCCGCTTGAGTCGCTTGTATTTCGTGTTATAAGGAATCTCGAATTTGGTGGCTCTGGTAGCATCTTCGCGAATTTCAAGGATATGCTCGTACGGCGTTCCATCAGCCTCATGAATCCGTACAGTCATCGGACCGGTAAAAAGAGGCTGTATTTCTCCGCGAGGCACTTCAGCCCGTCGTTCTTTGATCTCTCGCAGAAAATCGTCCTTCTCAAGTTGAGGTTTCTTTGCTTTGTGAAGTTGAACTTGATTCAGAGTCAGTTCGACACAAAGCCTCTTTTTGTTAAATCGGGCCTTGACGTCAAATCTCGGGCAGCCAGACCCGTAGACCCATTGATTCCAAAATGTCTCTAGGCGATATCGTGATCCTTTTTCGCATAATGTTTTGAACTTTTCAGTGTCCAGAATCGTCGATTTGTCGCTTCCTTCGATCTGTGCACGCGTCAAGAGCTTTTGCAGTACTCTGGTCAATCCGTGGCCGCCAGATGCCTTATTCATGCGCTTGTCCAAGATGAAAAACACCAGAGGTGCTTTGAGTGTCATTAGACCGACTTCTGCGTCGTCAAGATGTAGGTTTGCGCCGAGGTCAAAGATGGCAGGACGACCAACATCAAGCTCAATAAGCTTGTCGGACATGGTCTTCATGCGGAAGCGATACTCATTGTTTCCACATATGCGTTTCATGAACAGATCTGTCATGTAGTGGGCCATACCTACTACGAGCCACATGTCATTTCGAGTATTGGGTATCATGTTAATGCCAATCCATTGTGACGTCAATGTGAGAACAAGCTGTCTCGTCACCTCAATTTCAGTATCAATGACATCCTCTGGATATAGCAGGCGGTTGCTTGCAAGTCCCAGCGAATGTAATGCTACTGTATCGTCGACCAAATCGTCCACAAAACAGAGTTTGAAGTTGGAAAACGGATAGCGCGCAAATGTGTATGTGAGAAAATCGGCGGCCATGGTGAGCGCGGCCGAGGTATGTCTTACCCAGTCGCCGCGTCCAGGCAAGCAATATGCATGAACTTTCAAGGCGCTCATACCAAGCTTGACTTCGTCTTCTTCAGTTCGAAATTCAGAAGATAGGTCAATGTGCTCGAATGGACCAACAGCAAAGCCGAGTTTCTGAACAGATACTTTCTTCTCAGGTTCAAAGGTCATGATTTTCTTGGACTCGTCGTCTGGGTCCGTGGTTTCTTCCACGAGAAATCCTGAACATACCACGGACATTTCCCGAAGCTTGTCCTCTTCGGCGAGCTTATATGACTGATCAAGAGAGGCCGATTCCTTCTTCGTTGCTAGAGCTTGCTGCAAGGCATCTCCGAGTGTTCTCGGGTGCTTGATAGAGACGCGCCAATCGCATCGTGAGCCGTGGTCGTCGATGCAGGGGAAGATGCAACTCGCAGTGCCTGGCTGTATTGAATGACGAGTGTACATGTGTGTGAAGCGATTGTCCAGAGAGTCCACTCCCACGAAATGCAATCCATCGCGAGGGTTCCTATTGACGAATGGGACGGTGATTTTGTACTGCTTATGCGACTTGTCTGGGGCATCGAGACTCGACATTGACTTCCTAACGATCAATCTCGGGCGATCTCGGTCATCCCTGCCACGTAGCTTCAATTTCAAAGACCCGTATGCCGGCGTACACCCCTCAAATTCTCTATTTTCAGCGGGAACGTCGGATTTTCGGCTGTGAAAAACTCCTCGCGCGCGGATGCGGCGCAGGTCGTAGTGCTCTGCCCTCCAATTCCAACCCTCGGGTTGGGAGAGCTTCTTGTACGGGTCATTGTACTCTGCAGCGGCTCGTCGCTTAGGTCCCTCGATCGCTTCGCCGTTGACTTCACGCATCTCGGCAATGGTGATTCGGTTCGTGTCGATTTCGCATTGTGCCGCGTCGAGGAACACTTCTTCGACCTTGTCGTTGAAGGTTACGAGGAAGACATCCGTGCTTCCGTGAATGCACTTGTCACGAAAGTCTACCTCCAGGTTGACCTCTTGCTTGAGGACAAAATACTCCATCACAGGAAGGTCGTCGATGGGCGGCAAATCGTCGTAGCCGTTCGCGAACGGGCGCTGGGATGCAGACTCCATCGTCGCGGCGTTTAAAAACGATGCAAGAGACAGCTTGGAGGGTCGCAATTCGTGGTCAGGCTTTTCTTATGTATGGGAGAGCTGGTGCGACGGAGTGTTTGGGCGGCGCCACCTCGATGCGAGTGGTGCCTGCAGCTTCTTCGTCTGGGGGGTTGGCGCATGAGGTTAGGCGGGCATTGCCATCCGTGGTCGGGGTACACAGGCAGTGTATGTATGGCTAGAAGAGAGGCGACTCGTTCCTTTTCCGCAAATTCGCGCGGGGCAGGGACCTGGCTGCCTCCGCGTTGTTGCGCTTTCTGTCGCAAAGTATCTGTGGTGGTGATGAAGTAGGCATGTTGCCAGCCGCGTTTGACCACCACGAAGCTTGACGCACGGACCAGCTGTGGCTCTACACGCAACTAACTCCTCCACAGTCAACAAGCTTATTAGGCCGCCACCAGAACCAAAACTATTATTCCGCCTTCTCGAAGGTTATATGTTGTGTCTGATTTCCCTCGCTTTTCTTTTCTTTTCTTTTTTTTTGTTCATTTTGTACGGCCCCGAATCATCTCATGAAATAAATACAACACCTCTTCTCGGCGCATATATCGCTCAGTCATGTAACACATAGCAAGCGCCAGAATCACAAAAGTCACTGGTCAAGAGGATTTGTTAATTTACACTATACACTACAGGATTTTGGCTTCAGCCTATCTATGTTTGGCTTTGCCCACAGCTGAGATAGAAAAATCCGATGCGCCACAAGCCACCTGAATACCCCCAAGATTTCCATGTACCGTACCAAACGCCTTTCTGAGAATATCGCCCAATGTGTTGCTAAAATACGCCACGCCATGCACCAAAGTATCCGAGGTGAAGGAACATGGCAAGAGGCAATTCAAGGTTTTGACCGCTTGTCTCGTCGCCTTTTTCGTGCTCTGGCCTTTAAAAGCTCATCATCACGATAATCTTCTGGCAAATCAAAGTCCATCTCTGCAATGTCCGGTATCGGATGCCCCCAAGCTAGAATGTTTCTCCCAGCTCGCCGATGCTTATTGAGCGCTCCATCGCGTTCATATTTCTTGCTGAAAAAAGACTTGAACTCCTTTGGTGTCTCGGATTGTCTCGGTGTTATGGCTACCGTATCAGACCGGGGACGCTTCGCCGTCATCTTGGAGCGAGCCATAGCTTCTTGCCGCAGCTGTTTTGCTGGCGATGATGAAGAAGCTTCACTGCTGTTGTCTTGTGAGTTCATCAAAGCGTCCTCATCTTCTTCATCAATACCGCGACCATCTTCACTTCTACTTTGGTGAGTCGGGGTGCTGTCATTGACGTCGTCCATCTCCTCATCTTCTGCGTCACCATCTTGGACTTCTTTGAGCTCTTCCTGGGCGTGCTCGGCGGCTAGCGTCCTTTCTCTCTCTTGTTTTCGGCGCTTCTCTTCCAAGCTCCAGTTCTTAAACTTGTCGATTATGCCTTGGCAGCCTTTGATGAAATGAGCCCGCGCAGGTTCAAACGTCTTCTTCTTTGTCTCGGTGATTCCACTGACACCCATAACCCTAAGCCAGTCGTGGCCTTGCAGGCCCTCTAGCAGTCGTATAATTTGATCCTTTTCGTGTTGTGCGCGTCCTTTTTCCGAATTTCGTATTGATCTCTCGACCCTCTCGGCTCGCCGGTGTATGGGTTCAAAGGTGCTGTCTGGCAGAGGGTCCTCTAGCGCCCGGTTTTTGTACTGTGCCTCCAAAAACCCAAAATCTATTTGTTGCGCATCAAAGACATCAGTATACAGAGCATCGCCATAACCTCGGACAGGAAATATGTCCATTTGTGGTTGTGAGAGTCCAGCTTGAGGGAGGCGTCGAGAGCCCGAGTCGACAATTATGATGGGGGTATCGAGGTTCAATAAATCTGCAAGAGCTGTCAGTAATGTCTTTCTTGGCATTGAAAGAAAAGCAATCACGGATCAATAGATACGTTGTTCTTTGGGCTCGTTGCCAATGACCTCGTCATAGTCTGGAAAGTAGGCGGAGAGGTCGCTTTTGAAGCGCGTAGCCTCCTGGGAGCGCAGTTTGCGGCCAGGCTCTCGACCAGGATCCTTTGTACCGGCCATGTCGGGCTGGAGCCTATCCAGCTCGTGCTTGATGCCATTGATAACTTTTGCCTTGTGCCTCGTGACGTCGAGATTTGCTTCGGGCGGCGTGGCGCACAGCGCAGCAGGGGCAGCCGCTACCGCTACTGGTTGTTGTGGTGGTGTTGGGAGGGGAGGCTGCACCTTCTGCGGTGGTGGTGGTGCCGCGGAGGGCCTGGCGACAATCTCTACGGCGATTCTCGTCTTCTTGGTATTGACCGTGGCAAAATCGAGACCAGTGGCCTCGATGGCTCGCTTGGTGCGACTTGCCTGCGGCTGTTGCTGCGGCGGCGGATGGTGGAAGAGGGCCGGCGTCGCGCGTGCCATGGGAGCGTGCCCGTTGAGGTGAGGAGGTGGGAAGACTTCAGGTCGTCGGGTCGAGCGGGTGACGGAAGCCATGGACAATATGGCAGCGGCCTGGCATCGTACTTGGCGAAGGTCGTGCGCGACAGATGGCTGATGACTTTTTTTGCGCCGGAGCGATGTGCCTTTTTTTTTCCTTCTCGTCGAAAAGATCACGGACTGCCTGGCGTAAAACCATGGAAGTGAGCGAGCGGTTGATGCGGATCCGCCCAAGCAATAAGGGAGGTTGACGCCTACAAAAAGTCAGCTAGCGGCTTGTGTTGGCTCGCACGGGGCATTCACTAGAGGTTTATAGAGCCTCGAGGCGCAAGTTGTAGTGAGCTTACAGGGATCCACGCCTGTATTCGGGCAGTCATAAATAGTCGGACCTTCCTGACGCGACTTGACTCAAACGTGGAACTTTTCGCCCTCGTTTGCACTACCCTGTGTTAACGATGTGTTGCCTAAAATGCCTGCCACAGCATACCTTGCGTGTAAAAGCGAGATCACGGGTTTTTTTACTGTCAGAAGTCAATTTTCGCATGTTTGAGAAGTCTTGTGCTTGTGCTCTTCTCATCCTGTCTTACAGACGAGCAGAGATGTGCCCATTTGGCACTGGACACGAGCAATGGTTGCACAAACATCCAGGATTTCTATCCGCAAAATGCAGTAAACACCAAGTTCAGAGGTGTCAGAGTCACAGTCCGAGCGGGGCATTCCTGACAAAGGCGATGGGGATGCATTGCAGGTATGCTGCAGGTCTTTCACAGATGGTACAGGTAGCTAGTCTGAATTAACAGCCAGTCAACAAGCAGCCAGTCAATTAACCGGTAGTGTATTAGGCAGCCGGCTGCTGGCTGACCGGCGTATGGAAACAGCGAGAACAGCCTTCATTCATCAAATAACCAACCTCTGCTACTTTTCCCGAGTGATACTGAGCTTCTTCATGGCCATTTGCGCAGGCTTTGTATCTGCCGCCTTGTCCCTTGTCCGCAGCAGCTTGTTCACAAAGTTCTTGCTCTTTTTGGTCGTCTTCACGTACGCCTCCAGCCCGACCAGCACCGCATACGACTTTGAAACCGTCAAATGGCCCATGTCCACGTTCTCCGCCTTGAGGCTCTGCAAAAAAGCCCGAAAGTTGGACGAGGGCGGCCGATAGTGCCCGCTCAGAGGAGACAGCGACTGTAGACGCCCATTCTTGATCTTGATGAGCCCCGCGGCGGAGATGCGGCCGCCCTGGAGAAAGGACGAGTGCTGAAAGGCGCCAGAGTCCTTGATGCCGACGTAGAGTCGAAAGTTGGTGTCGGCGACAAAGATCCAGCAGTTTGGGCGGACAGACTTGCGCAGCAGCTTGTTGATGATGGTTGACGTCGACAGGTGGTGAATCTTTTGGACACCGGAAGCATTGTCAAACTCGGGGGTTGCATATTTGTTGGCACGATCAGCCTCCCGCCTCGACTCGATGGAGGAATCCGAGTCCGAACCCGAGGTGCCTGCCAGAGGATTGGCAGACGGCCTAAACGCCGGCGTCGTATCGTCAGCCGGAACAATACCATGAATGCTGTCCTTGAATTGCTCCGTCGTATCGATGCGAGCACCATTCTTTGCCCAACACAGTCTCCCCTCGGCATCGACCTTGACCAGATAGTACTGCCTCTCCTCTCGCGACAAGTACCGCACTTGCTCGCGCTCCAGCTGCTCACGCGGGCAGGCGTCCAGCTCAACGTTGCGACCAGCGCCGTAGTCGAGCCAGTACAGAAAGTTTTCCTGCGCGTCTGACCTTTTCCACTCCTCATGGTATATGCGCAGATTGCTTCCGTAGCGGTGCTTCGCATCAATCATTTCTAAAAAGTACTGCAGTCCCATCGTTCGAGCCTCGGCTCGGCGCTTCGCATTCTCGACCTGGCGCTGTTGTCTTTTGGCGGCCTTGGCTTCCGGGCTAGCCGCGTCCGGGCTGTCGGGGCTGTCCAAATCCGAGTCCGACTCGCTGTCTGAAGCATCGCGGCCAGCCCGAAAGGCCACCATCCCAGCCTTTCTCCAGTTATGGCGGGCGCTGGCCGAGGGCGGTCGCGCCTCTCCAGCGACGCTCGCGGCCTCTGAGAGAGCGCGGGGTCTTGGACGGTGCGTCTCCCGAAACTGAGCGTCGCGTACGGCGGCGACCCAGCGGGTACTGGGGTTGATGCTGTAGCCGTCCATTTCTCTGCGAGCACGGTAGCCCCGAAATGTTTTTTGAATCACCCTGGCTGCGGCGTCTTGGCCTTGTTGGTCCTCCGGCAGCAGTGTCGGGTCGGTCGACAGCCTCTGTTGCTCCTTCATTTTTCTGCGATTTTCGCTTTCCTTTTCCATCTGAATTTGAGCAATCTCGTGAAATCTTTCCTTTGTTGGAGGCACAAGCGACGCCATGTATTCGTTGTATAATATCGGATCCGTTGCTAGTGATGAAGGTGCAGCGTCCGAGGCCGCCATTTTGTTTCTATAACCCGCCGACGGCGGGGCCGTGGCTCCGGCAGCGACAGGGCAGAGGCAGGTGTGGTTCCTAGCAAATCAAAAGGCCAAAGACAAGACGAGGGTCCAGCCACCGACGGAAAAGAAAAGCCCAACTCGTCAGCGCGGGCAGTGCGGTGGCTGATTCTCAGCTCAAGTTGGAGTGCGAGCTATGACCAGGATCGGAGAGTTGGAGAGAAACTTTTGCCAAGTGATCTGCAATTGTAGCGCGAAGTGGCATGCGATGAGATGTTTAGTGATAGGGCTGATGAATTTACATATTGGGTCATTTTATAAGTACAGGTTTGGATTATCGGATAAAGAGTCATGATCCCGCGGCTCGAGGGCAGGTATGCTCAGAGAGAAGTGTGCCCAATAACCGCTGAGCCACAGCATGCGTCCTCTGTCAGTGGAGCGTCACAGCCGGCCTGGCGTTTCCGAACAACCACAGCCCTCCGCTAATAAAAGAAAAAAAAAGTAAATCGGAAATTGGTGTTGGGCATCGTGGTGGGGGCCTTGATGGAAGAAGCTTGAATACTGACGTCGAACGAGGGGCAAATGAGTCGTGTCCGGGCCGAGTCTGGCATGGCGGCCGTACGCCAAGTCGTGGCAGGGCACAAGGCTGAACTCGACCACAGCCACGGCCAACGGACCGTCTTGACGTGGTTAAATAGTGTCGAATCAGTGAATCACTTGCCGATGCCACGTGTATCAATCATATGAACCGAGCGGTCATTGTAGAAAGAATATGTAACATTTGTGTGTCGTACGAAAGCTATGAACAGTGAAGGTGTCGAAAAAAAAAAGAAAAAAAAAAAGAAAACAGCAGCGCTAATAGTTGTTGGTGCTGTGGCAATCTCGCTAAGAAAATAAAAATTCCTTCAAGACTGGCGAACCCGAGAATTCTGGATTCAAGATGATGCAGCTAATAATCGGGCCGTCAGCACACACATCATCCGTGATGAAACAAAGCATATCAAAGCAAAATTCTTACTTGAGAAAGTATTGCAAACCCGCCCGTCGCTTCTCCAAAAACTTGGGCCGAAATTTTGAAATGACGCTCTTGGGCGGCAAACTGGGCACCGCCGCATCGAAATTTGGAAACGACTTCATCAGCCTGTAGCGCAACGTATCAAATTCCGAATAACGCTTCCGAACATTCATGTAGCTTCCCTAATAATTTGAGACACGATTTCGGTTAGCATCGACACACGATAAGGCACACACACAATACACATAAGCCGTGTTGTTGCGCTGCGGCGTTTCTGTGTAAAAAAAGAAAAAAAAATTTAAAAAAAAAAAGAAAAGGAAAAAAAAATACCTGCAGAGTCTCGACCCGCACGTTCCACACGACAAAGGCCCCAATGCTCGTCGCGCCGCCGTTGACGACCGTGTAGTCGACAATCTCGACGCTCTTGGCCCAGCAGGCATTGTTGCGGTCCTGCGCGTCGTCGTCGGCCTCGTGGTCGAGCAGCAAGATGGCGCCCGTCGGCCGACCCGAGGAGTCAGAGGACTGCACCGAGGCGGCGCGCCCGCGCGCCGTGCGCGACGGCATGTTCTGCCAGTACGGCGGCATCGTCATCGCCGGCGAGGATCGCGTCGGTGATTCCGCCGCCGTTGTCGCCGTCTCGTGTTGTTCTGGGCCGTCGGGGCTGCTGCATTGCAGCCCTCCGTTGCTCGGCGCGCCGTTGCCGCTACTACCGTCATGCGCGCCATGTGTCTTGGTGTCGTCGCCTGAGCCCGCCGTCTGCACAGCAGCAGCAGCAGCGCCTCCGTGCTCCGCAGCCTGACCGCGATTGAGAGTCGCTTCCATCCAGGGTACTGTTTGCGCTGCAGCAGCGCACGGGCGCAATTCAATCGATTTCGGGGGGAAAGCACACGGGACGAGCGGCGAAGAATGGGCGGGTGGCGAGCGAGCGATCGGTCGGTCGGTTCAAGGCGCGAAAGGGGGGGGGAGGGGGGAGGGAGCTCGTCGCAAGGCGTCTGGGAGAGAGGGTCTGTATCAGATGACGGCGATGTTGCGACAGCGTGCGTGGACGAGAGCCGAAGTAGTTGCGAATATGTGATATGTGAGGTGATGTGCGCAATTCGAATTTCCCACCTCCAAAAGAAGAAGAAGGAAAAAAAAAAAAAAAAAAACCGTTATGTTGTCATGTCACGCCACGCGAAGAGAAGAAAAAGTATCGCTGGTGGAAACCCAAAAACCCGGCGCTACTCCCCAGATTTACAGGTGTGGGGCCGGCGCGGAGCTGTCTGGTACTCGGCATATAGCACCATGTCCGGTATATTTGGGATTTGGTGAGGTTTTGTTCAGATATCATAGCATTTCTATGCGGGCGCTCGTGGCACCTAGCCGAAAATCAGGGATGGCATTTGCTCTAGCCGGAGACTGGGTGTTTAGAATAGCGTCTCTTGTTTAGCACACGATGGGCTCTCGCCAGCCGATCATGTAAATACATGATGAAGCACATAAACTGACTGTCAAGTAAGGATACCAAAAGTAAAAAGCATTCTGTCGAAAGGGGGCTTTTTTTAGTATGGATTTTGCGCTAGTTAAGTCGCCGCCCTTTTTGTATGGAGTAGATGGCGCTGTGGCGGACGGTGAGGCACCAAAAGTTGGGGGTTCAAATATGTTTAAACACGCAATATGCCGTAAAACATGTCTGATGAGCTGGAAAGCGCTCAAGTGGCGGGGGCTGTGTAGAGTACGGTACTATTTACCCCATCATATTCTATCAATACATTCTATCAATACATGCATACACCAAGCATAATTGAGACCCTAAAATGGCCTCCATGATATGTGTATTTCGGTATTTCGCCATGTTGCGCTGTGCAGATTGTGCGCCCACACAACAGCGACAAGGCTGCCCGCCATAACTATAAAACAGAAATGCTGAAAATAAAACATGTCGCTTTCTTAATAAACGACATTCCGTCTTCGGCAACGATCCAATGTCCACCCCAGTCAGACGACCGACCTGTGACGAGCCCAAGGAGCCCTCTCTCCCGTATTTCTGCAAATGCAGCGACAACATTCTGCAGTGAGATGCTTGGCGGAGCATGCACGTCAACCAGCACTATCAAAGCACAAATCGGGCCTGTCATGCATATTCCGTCGTCAGTCTTTTGCCAAGATGCCTAGACTTAACATGATCCTTTTGCTTCGTATTGAGATGGCAGATTCCAATTGGCGCCGCCTTTACTTCCTCTCCGACTTTGTGTGTACAAAGTAAATATGTGTGTGCAGCTATTTTCGCCACTTCGTATCAAACAAGTTCGTCGTGATGCTGCTTTTATGCAAAGACATTTTGTTTGGTGAAAAATGGCGGGCGCCGCCACGGTTGACCAGTGACCAGTGACCAGTAGATGTCACTGTTACACTGTTGCATGGAGGCGAGGGCATCCCTGCTGGTTTCCCAAGCTAGGTAGGCGTCAGCAGCCCCTGGACAGCATTTTTTGCCCCTTGATATCTCAATATTTTGTTTGACCACAGACATCCACGTAGTAGGTCGCCGGCCTGCTTACAGCACTGGGAAACCGGGAAATACGCACACAAGATACGATTGCGACGACGGGGGACTTGTAGAGCCAGATTATTCTTTATCCAGTTTGTGGAAGCGACAACGTAATCAGGCTTGTGCTTGTGCACTCGCGATGGTCTGTTCCAGGAATATAAAATGAGCTCTCATCTAGTGGCGCCTCCGAGTAAAAAAAAAGCAACCAGCAGCTTGCGGCGCTGTGGATATGGCTGATTTGCTTGCTTGCTTGTGCCAGGCCATGATCCAGGATCCTTGACCTTTTGAGCGGGGGGCTAAGATAACCTACCTGACGTTAATACGTTATTACTCCGTAGTCTAATAACAAAATGAACGCTATTGCAAACGCCGTTTGGGCCTCTTTTTTTCTCCATCCCCATTCCCGTCTGGAAATACGGCCTGATAGGTCGTATTACTGCACATCGTACTCAGTAATAAGTCGTACGTAGTGGCGGGAGCCGGCGCGCGCACGCCACCTCCCCATTAATACGGCTGAATCTCGTCTTTTTCGCCGCCGCCCTAGCCGTCTACCGGCCGCCACGGCCAACAAATGACGACCCTGGTGATTCGACATGGGCTGGAAAAGTTAGCCCGCGCACAAGGAGCCCGGCCCTGTGCTCCGGTGGTGGGCGGACGGGCTGGTTATAATCTGGCTGTCTCTCCTGCGGCAGTTCAAGTCTCAAAACATTTTTGCTTTGGCTGGCTGTGCGTTTTGTCCAGGCATCGCCCTTTTTGAGAGATTTTCCTCTTGCCCTTCGCTCCTCATCACCTTCTATCTTCGAGCATCGTCCCCTTCGTTGACGACTTGTTTTCAATTCTCATTTTTCGTGTGTCATCTTCCGACCAGTGACGCTCACTATCCATCAACATCTGACGGCCACAGCCTTGGAATTTTCCTCTTTCGGTAATTCAGCATTTGGAGACCTTGAAACTGCCATGTACCTGGGCTATGCTGCCGCCTGGATGGACGTGGTGAATCAACGTCGATTGCTGATTCGCCTCTAGGTCATTGACTCGGTCCTAGTACTTTCGAAAAAGTACCTTGACACGACATACAACCTCGCCAAACTTCGAAAGCTAGTCATGGTTTCATTCAAGACGACGGGGTTCGTAGGCGTTGCGGCTCTGGCAGCCTTCGTTCAGGCCGATTACTATATTGATCCGACCACGGTGCCCTATGCCACCAGAGGCAAGTAGCCAGAAATTCCAGTAACGCCAACGGCCATTGCTGACTGACTGCTGCTGCTAGAGCGATGGTGCCGAGACGAGAAGCTCACTTGTCCCATGATCTGCCAGCAAACCGAGCCGCGCACCACTCTTATCAACGACTGTGATCCTGTACGTCAGGCGTCGATGAACTCCGGAAGCTTGACCCCCTTCAAGGCCATGAGTCGACCACTAACCCGAGTTAGGAAAAACTGACCTACGGCTGCCTCTGCGGCGACAACAAGCAGCCCAACGTGTCAGAGTACAGCCTGAGCATACCCTACTACGTCTGCACCGAATGGGGTCGCCAGTGCGTCGCCGCATGCAAGGACAATACGTGCGCATCCGACTGCCTTCAGAAGCACCCATGCGGCGCGACGAACCCGCAGCGCAACAACGCCTCAGCGACGCCGTCCTCGGAAGCGTCGGCCACCAAGTCTGGCAGCGGTGGCATCTACACGGGCCCTCCCGGCTCGGCCAACGGCGGTAGCGGCTCGAAAAAGACGGGCGCGGGTTCGGCCCTGGAAACCGGACGCTCGTATGGATTTGCCCTTGTGTTTGTCGGCATGTTTGCCGGATTTGCGATGCTGTGAGGAAGGAGGCGAAAAGCGACTGAGATGGCGCTGCAAGGGAAAAGGTTGGGTCATGTGGAGGGGTTTGTCGCGTCGACTGCGTCAATTAATAATACTTTTTTTTTTCTTCTGAGCGGTGGTATCCAAGGACATATACAAGGCGAGCGACTTCTAATAATACTAATAATGCCATTCACCAGCGAGAGACCCGGGTCGGAGCTCCAGTTGCTTTATGTGTTGTGAGCGAAACGGGAAAAAAAAGGAAAATGCCGACATGACACTTGCCCGTGAGGTTGGTGTGCTGCATTTGGACTTGCAACTGTGCGGCAGCTGAGGATGATGATTGCCCTCAAATTACGAACCGGCATGCTCACCGTCATACACTTTGTGCTATTGCCACGATCAAAACAGGTATGGCGGTGGATATCCTTGAGTGTTTGCCAAGCAATGATGCGCGGTAGAGTGGACGATGGAGGGAACCAATCGCGAGGCGTAAGCTGTGTCTGGAAGGTGACTTACTGCCAGGATCCAGGATGCTTTAGAGACGCATGTCAGGTTTATCTTGAAGCATTTTATTAAGCCGGGACCCGATCGGTTTTTTTTTAGCAGCGAAATTTTAGCGAACAAGCTCAAGTTGGATGTACACGCTACGTTACTTGGTAATGTTGCGTTCTTTTAGATGGAAAAAAAAAAAAGTCCTCTTGTTTTGCCTGAGCTATCCTATACAATCGTATTTATGACACCTCACCTGCGGACGGAGTCTCTTGTTTTGCCTGAGCAATCCCATACAATCGTATTTATGACACCTCACCTGCGGACGGAATGTTGCGCGCTTACAGCTTCGTCATAAGAACCTTCCTATTATCAGTTAGTTTAGTAATGCACTCTGGCTAGTTATTTCGCCCGCGATGATACTAACCATTTCGCGCCTGATGCTTTGGCCTCGTCCTCTGACTATAAAAGAACATCTTGTTAGAAGTCTGCATGGTGTAAGATTTCCGAATTACTTATAGTAGCTCTTACGATGTTTTGATTCTCCTATTGGCCTATTAGAAAGCATTCTGTTTTTTGTAGGATACTTACTTACAGCGTCATAATCACAGCGTACGTGATAGCCCTCCTGTGTAATGATATTAGCCACCTAGAAGTTATATCCTTACAATAAATAAGAGGCTCTTACTCCGTAAGGGCTAATACTTTCGCATTTAGTAGCATAAACTCGGGTTGTTTTTCCCGGGTTCGCAGATTGGTCTACCTATGTAGCTTGTTAGTTTACTGCGCTATGAAGAGGATTATTATTAGTGTTAATTGGCATTACTTACAGGGGGCATGTCTGGAGTTTGCGCCAGTACTCCGGAAAGAGTAGCAAAAGTAACAATAATCGAAGTAGCTGACAGCTTCATGATGATGGTTGGGTGCAAATAGTAAGTAAGTATTTAAAGACTTGGAAAATATAGATTGTTGGATAAGATGTTGCGAGTAGTGCAGTATAGATTGCGGCTTGTAGGCTGCTTATATATATTTATAAAAGTTCTAATAGAATAAGATGTATTAGAAAGTATAATACGGACTCGTTTAGACATTAGTGTATAACTAGCTGAATAACCTAGAACATTATGATTCATGCTAAGTAGCATTGACTCGTGCCGTAACCTACTTACTTGAAACACACTCGTAGAACTCGCAGCAGCATTAGCTGGTGCTAAGCCACTGTCTACCATACTCGGAATCGTATACCTATGCTCTCCCTGGCCTCCTAGAAGCCTCCTAGTTACGAGTCTTTTGAAACCACTGTAGACCTAGATTCAGACCTTTGTCTTGTTAAAGTACAGTCTCTCTTTAATCTACTAGCCACATTGTGAATTTGGGAAAGAGTTGGCGGTGTCTCGAATGGGAAACAGTGTGAACCTTGGTTTAGGGGAGGGGTAGGCAGTGTGGCTAACAGACAGACCGTCTGACAGCGTCCGAGGGTGGACTGACAGCGTCCGAAGGTGGTCTGACAGACGATGACTGGGAGCATGTTTATGCTCCGAGTGTAGATCATCGGGCCGGTGTTGCAGACCCCAGCGCGTTTTATCTGATGAACGTCACAGCGGAGCACACATGAAAGGAGTGCCTTGATTCTCTAAGCTAGAGATGCCGCCAAGGCACGCTATTTATGGAACACTTTATGGAAGGCGCAGACTGGACCCTGCACGTGATGTTATTTCGTGTTCAACATGATCTAGTGATTCCTTGGCCAGAATCGAAAATAGGCAACTAGTCCCACGAACAATTATTTTTCCTTTTTAATCCCTCACCTGTCGGGGCCTTGGGCTTCCAGGACTTATCGCATGCGTATGTTACGATTCTCCTCCCACTCGATTTAGTAGTAGATTTCCGCGCAATGAACGCGAAGCCTCTTGTTGCAGCCCAGGTGTTTATCGCTGTCAATAGCTCCTCACGAGATTCGTATTCATAATCCGGCGGGAGACATTTCTCGGGGAGGATGCCGACATGCGTAACAGCAGAAGGAACAGCAGAAGAAGTGTGTTTGGGCACTCATCTCCTTGCCGGCCAACACATGACTTGCTCGCTCGGAAAACGAGGCTGCAGGTGGCAACATGTCGGCTTTGAATTATTATTATTATTATATTACCTCGGCTTTGAATTAAGGCCTCTCAAACTACAAGTTCACGGAGGCCAGTGGCGTGGTTCGAAAGCTGGACTTGCGTGACCCTGTGTCTCTATTACTAAGGAGATAACCATGTCGGTCCTACTTGACTCAGCCCTACAGATGATTCTACCTCTTGCACCCACACCTCTAACGTGCAAGGGGTGGCGCAGTATTTTTAAGGTAACAATTATACCCACTTATATCGTCAGATAGGTTTCATGCATTCCATCATTCTCCGAGGCATGACATTGCGGCTCATCAGGCAAGATACTTAAGATGAAACTTGGGACGCATGTGACGCTCTGAGAGCACGAGTAAGATCTAGTACGACTTGGATAAAGCGAGGAATCACAAAGAGAGTAAGAGGTTCTAAAGGGAGCTCTGACTCAAGCTGTCTAGGTCCTAAAAAGGGACCGTTTCCTCACTACGCATTAGGGCACATTATGACATCGATTGAGTTTATGCGATTGTCTGGTCATGCTAACGTGTTAACCATCGTACGTTCGGGGGCATGGTTAAAGCAATGCCATCGTTGATATTACGCGGCAGTTGCAAGGCCCTACGAGTCATACATGAATTCTAGGCCTATTTGTTTGGTAGCAAATGAAGATGAAACCGCATGTGATGTCTAGTAGATGCGGCGAGGCCGGTGATCTGCTAGGATTTTGCATAATACAGCGGCTAAGTACATATATACTAGATATTACAAGGACTATAGACTATACATAGACCGAATTCAGTATTGAGGACTGTATTAATATAACTTATATAGGACCCATTTTTATATTTACTTTAATATACTCCCCATGATTTATCAACCTTAAATCAACCTCTATCTATCGTAAACTGAGTGAGACATCATGGTTTTAGCACTATATTTGCCTTTTGTGTAATTACCATAGCTAGCTTATAAAAGAATTTCTAGCGATTGAGGAGACCTCGCACCTGGAAGGATAGTCACAGACCCCATGCCTTTACCAAGGAGAACGACGAGTATGAGTCAGTTATATGCACTTTAAGGTTTATGTTCCAGGCTAGTCATAAATATCTCCTTGGAGAGGTGGGTGCGTGGCACGTGTACATCTAATTCGCGAAGGGCCCGGAAGATATATGTGGAGTAAGAACTAAGGGCTAATCATAGCGAAACTTGTAAGACATGGTACTGGGAAAAGTCACCTGAGGAGATTGATTGACGGGAAAAAATATATATAAATATATTAAAGCCTTACACCCCCTTAGACCGGCACTTCATCACAGATTTGAGCACTCCCAACTTAATCGCTCATTGAATCCCCCTTTCTGTTCCCCCTTTTGTTTCCACCTTTTAAATATGCGTCTCGCCCATCTTCCATCTACGTTGACCCTCACTGGCACAATTTCTCGAGGTACGCCTGGCAAGCGTGCAGAGACTCCTGACCCTAAATGGGACAGGCCACCTTAAAATCTCAATCCCAAAGACGACGGGCCGCCTTATAATCTTCAGGATGCAGGAGGCAGTACAGATAACATTCCCCTAGCTGCTCTAAATCAGACGGCCCTGCTCCTGCAACCATCGACAATTTAAAGTAACCATCCTGGAGGATTCTAATCGTGACGGCAAGGTAGACATAGTGGGCGATACCGACCTCGCGGGCAAAGAAACGTGGACAGCAGAGTACGGCGCGCCCTTCCTGGCTAATACTGTTGATACAGACAGGAGATGCTCATCCCATATTACCGGCTCATTAGCTTAAAATCGACAGATGGCCAGTTATTCGTCAATGCAAGGCTGGCTGGCATCGGCTGAAGAATGGGTGGAGGACGCCAGCCTGCATCAGTGACATTTCTTCAGCGCGATGTTACCTACGTCCACCGGGCCACGCCACGCAGCCGTGAGTCAATAAATTTGCGACAGCATCGAGTTGGCGCTGACTGCAGTGGCGTTGATCCACACGACATTGTTCGGTTCCTGAAGGCGGGGAGGGGGAGGGGGAAGGAGAAGAGATGTGATGTGCTTGCGTGTTAAGCGGGCGGGGAATATGATTTTGGCGGCGGGGAAAAAAGGTTTGTTGGGGTCGAGTCTGAGCTTGGGCGAGCGTGGGGAGCGCATATCGTGGGTAAGTAATGAACAGATGGAATGGCTAGGATGGAGGCCGCTGGTCTCGGTGTTGTGCAGTTGCAGTTGCAGTGTCGGCAGAAAGCCCTTATTAATAAGGAGGGGTCATGGAGGGGCGTGGAATTGGGGACCATGTTTGCTGCGACAGAGCACCCAGGAGGCTTCGAGTTGGATATCGCCAAGTTGGTGAGATTGGTTTCCCACTTCTACCTTGTGTGCTTCTTGCCGCACATGGTCTCTCGCTACGACAGTTTCTCTCATTAACGATTCGAGGCATTACCCGGCTACATGCCAGGTAGACAGGTACCTCTTTCATTGCTGGTTGTGAGCTGATGATTGACATGCGCTAAAGTTGCTGCAACATGCGGTAAGTCGGTATACCTATTCAGCACGCATGCTCCACTGTCGTGCGCTGTTCCTCGGTTCCTGGGTGTGGTCTGTTTCGGTGGCTGAAATCTGTTGGCAACAATTATTTGAGGAAACGATACCGCGATGCGTAAAAATGATCCAAACGACAGATGAGATTTCAACGAAACGAATAGAATATCAAGTCCAAAGACGAACCTCGAAACTGCAATGAATCAATGCCCACTGGTCGTGCTTCTTTGGTCGTGTCTGCTGGCCGTTGCCAGCTTCACGTGCCTGCTTCAGTGGCGTTGTAGCGCCCGAGTTACACCGCAGGAAGCCAGAGGTAGCGCGTCATCAGCTGCTAAACATTCGTGGCTGGACGGGACTCTTTGCACCAGCCAAAGCCACAATCTGTAAGAGGTATCCAGGTATAGGTACCCTTGCAGTTTTTACAGCGTCATTCTCGAGGATGGGAGTTGGCAGTCTGCCCAAAGTCAAAGTGCCCGATGATAACCCCCAAATCCACGGTTATATGGGTGGACAGATTGGCGGATGGCAGACGGGCACGTACCAAAGACGTCAGCGTAAATAACCTGCTTTTATGTATTCTTAAATCTTATCTAAACCAAACAAGCCTTAGCGTCCGTCTGCATGGGCCTGAAGCACCCGCTAAATCTTGCGGAGTAAACAGATTCGCCGTCCTTGCGCATGTTGGTTTCCTCAACAATCTGCAGGGCTCCTCGACTTTTCTGCAAACCAGTCCTGCCCAACGAACCCACGGCCTACAGCGCCTCGCACCCGCTCTTTTTCCCGCCCTTGCAGTCAAGTGGCACGCACGCACGCACGCACTCTCGCACCTCGCAGATTCTTTTATATCCTCTCCTCACCCACTCGGCCCCCCGCTTCGCCCTCCCACAGCTAATCCATCATGTCGGCTAACGAATCACTGCCCTTGTTTCACGATACCACTGCTGGCCAAGGCCAAGAAAACATGGCTCCCAACACCAGTATGCCTCCCCTTTGCTCCCTTTGCTTTCCCCCATTTACCTCCGATTCAACACGGCATCTGTCTACTCGTTTTTACCCGCCGGTTTCTGGCCGGAGCTTGGAGCTGTTGTCTCGCCATTCCCGGCCTGCCTCCCTACCGCGGCGCACGCCGGACGCACCGCTGACTGCCTCCCAGGAAAAGCGCAAATCGAATGCATTTCGGACGATGCCCTCATTCATCTCAAGTCCTACAAGTACTCAAGCGTCGACAAGTCGCCGGTGTCCAAATACATTCTCGGTCCTTGGGTACGATTTCCCGCCCCTCGGCTGCCCACCGTCTTTCGCCCCTCGACTACGTTCCTATACCATTCTCAACCTTCCTTCCGCTCGATTCGCTCCTCCACGCAGCACCTTGCTTCGCAATATACTACATAATACAACTCAGGCCAGATCAAAACCAACTACTAACACGCTGTCGCTATAGTGGAACTTTTTCGTCACCCTTTTGCCGCTATGGATGGCTCCCAACATGGTGACCCTCGTCGGGTTCTTCTTCATCTTGGCCAATGTAGCGTTGCTCGTTGTCTATATCCCTGACCTAATCGGCCCTGTTAGTATAGTCACGACTTCCTTCATTCTCAAACTCATCTCTGACATACTTCGAGGGCCCTTCTTGGGTATACTTTAGTCTCGCCTTGGGCCTCTTCATGTACCAGACAATGGACAACGTCGACGGCAAACAAGCTCGCAGAACCGGCACCTCGAGTGGTCTCGGCGAACTATTTGACCACGGTATCGACTCGCTCAATTGCACTCTTGCCAGTCTCTTCCAGGTCGCCGCTATGGGTCTCGGCACCTCGCCCGCAGGCGTCTTCACTGCGCTCTGCCCTTGTGTCGCCATGTTCTTCTCGACTTGGGAAACATACCACACCCACACCCTCTTTCTCGGATACATCAATGGTCCTACAGAGGGCTTGCTCATCGCTTGCGGCATCATGATCGCCTCTGGTATTTGGGGCCCTGAGATTTGGAGCCAGCCTATGGCTGGCATTTTCAGCGACATTCTGCCTGGTCTTGCCGACATGCTTGGCGAGACGTCGGTTCGCGACATCTGGGTTCCTCTCGTCGGCATGTCGCTGTTGGGCACGCATGTTCCCTTTTGCGTCTTCAACGTCATTGGTGCTCGCCGCAAGCAGGGACTGCCTATTGCCCCCGTCTTTCTCGAACTTGCGCCAATGACGGTCTTTTCCGTCACTATTGTCGCTTGGCTCGGCTCCCCCTACAGCACCCTCATGAAAGAGAATCATCTGATCTTGTTCTGCTGCACCATGTCGTTTGTCTTTGGCCGCCTGACTACTAAGATGATTCTGGCCCACTTGACGCGCCAGCCCTTTCCTTACTGGACTGCCATGCTTTGGCCTCTGGTTGGTGGTGCCGTTCTCGCCAACCTGCCTCGAATCGGGTTCCCTCAGCTCAGTGCTACTCTGGAGGCCTACTACCTCTGGGCCTACTTTGTCTTTGCCACTGTTCTGTACTTTCGTTGGGCTTTTATCGTCGTCAATGCTATTTGCAACTTCCTCGGAATTAACGCGCTCACCATTCCCAAGGACAAGCAGATTGCCAACAAGCGCGCGCACGATGCAGCTAAGCTGCACTAAAGTCCTCGCTGACAAAAAAAAAAAGATCAAAGTCAGATCATTCCTTTATACTAAGTCTCACGGGCGATTTGTCTAGCATTCAACATGGATTCCCGCAGGCACTGGACTTGCGAGTCTCCTACAGGACACTGCAACGCATTGTTATACGACGTCACTTTTGGTGGCGTTGTTGTGATACGTGTCCCAGGGATTAGGCGGCCCTAGAGCGTTGCATTTTTCCGGCGCATGGGATTCTTGACAACGATTTTGCCGTTGTATACATAGAACATATACTGATGCTTTATTATAATTAAAGTCGGTGCACTGAGCGCTGCTATGAAATCAGACATTGGAAGAAGCATTCAAGAAAATTCAAGCAAGTGTGTTCTCAGGTGTATGTATGGTAGCTACCGTGCTACGTAAAAGTAGAGATGAGACGCAAGACAGGCCAGCGGGTGGCAGATCCACAATGCATAAAAGGCCAAGCAGCCAGGTGTTACCTCAGCTAGCACAAGAGGATAACCGACACGACTTGTTCCCCTTGCATCTACCAGTCTTATAGTCAGAACTATTCTATACTTGACAGGAAGATCGGGCTGGCCATATCTTTGAAAAGACCCATCACTGACGCAATTTCAAAGACGACTTCGAAACCATATGATGCGCGGCCATTAGGCTCGGACTCGAACCCCAAATCGAAGCATCAAACGCTAGCTAGCCACAAAGACAGACAATGCGCGCATCTGGAGCTCTTCTCTGGACCTTTGGGACGCTGTCATCCTTTGCGAGCGCCATTGCTGGGACTCCGCTCACCGACGATGACCTGCGCAACATTCCCTCGCCGGGCGACGACTTTGACATTGACAACGGCAAGCTGCTGGCGCCGATCCTGATCCCGCGCGTCCCCGGCACGCCGGGCCAGGCAGCAGCGCAGGCGCACCTCGTCGACTTTTTTCAGACCAATCTACCCGGATGGGAGCGCATCTGGCACAATTCGACGTCCAAGACGCCGGCGACAGGCGACCGCGACGTGCCGTTTAACAACCTCATCCTGCGGCGCGATCCGCCTTGGGCCAGGGCCGGCGACGTCGGGCGGCTGACGCTCGTGGCGCACTATGACAGCAAGCTGACGCCGCACGGGTTCATCGGGGCGACGGATAGCGCGGCGCCGTGCGCCATGCTCCTGCACGCGGCGCGCAGCCTCGACGCGGCGCTCGAGGCGCGCTGGAAGGCCATGGAGGAGGCCGGCGAGGCGGACACGTCGCTGGAGCCGGCGACGGGGCTGCAGATTCTGTTCCTCGACGGCGAGGAGGCGTTTGAGCAGTGGACCGACGAGGACTCGCTGTACGGCGCGCGCGCGCTCGCCGCCGACTGGGAGCGCGACTTTTCCGGCGGCGGCATGTCGACGTACCGCACGTCGCTGAGCTCCATCAGCCTCTTTGTGCTGCTCGACCTGCTCGGCGCCGAATCGCCCTCGATCCCCTCGTACTTTGCCACGACGCACTGGGCGTACCGCAAGATGGCGCTATTAGAGACGCGTCTCCGCGACCTCGGCCTGCTCGAGGCCAAGGCGCGCCGCCCGTTCCTGCCCGACGCCGACAAGTCGGTCGAGCAATTCCGCCACATGGGCGCCGTGCAGGACGACCATGTGCCGTTTATGCAGCGCGGCGTGGATATTTTGCATTTGATTCCGTCGCCGTTTCCGCAAGTCTGGCACACGATGCACGACGACGGCGAGCACCTCCACATGCCGACGACGAGGGACTGGGCCAAGATTGTGACGGCGTTTGCGGCCGAGTGGCTGGACCTGACGGGCAAGTTGCCGCAGCTGGCGTCGGCAAGGGAGAAGAGGTCAAGGACGGAGACGGTGCCGGCGACGGAGCGCACGGATTTGTGAGGTTTACGATTTTCTCATTTCTTCTCTGGGATATAGATATGTGACTGTCAAGTATTACAGGTGCTGCTGCATTTTGCTGGCGTTTTATAGCGGATTTAAATACAATGTTGCATTTCACATGTAAAGTTTAAAATGAAGCGTATTAAAGGAAGAAGGAGAATAATTGAATGAGAATTAAACATGCTTGTGCTCACCAATTCTGGCCATCTTGGACAGATTATCCAGCAATCCCTCACAACAGCATGGTGCCTGGCTGGTGGGGCGTTTAGCCAATCAGGTCCAGCCAACTGCAACCACGTAACCAGTTTGGAGAGCTCCCCTGGCCGTTGGAGCTGTGTGGCCTCTTTTTGACGAAACCACGATCGGAACCCAGCGCAAACGACCGCAAACGACATCCACACACATAAACATTGCACGATGCGCTTTTCGCTCGCCACAACGCTACTGGCGCTTTCTAGCGCCGCCTCTGCCGCCGCGCAATGGGGCTTCGTGGATGGTTCCGTGACTGTCGCCGCCAAGGGCGGAGAGGGAATCACTGAGAAGTACGCAGAGACTGTTGACGCATTACCAATCACCTCCAAGAGCGGCGCGCCTGTTGGTCCATCAATTGGCATCAAAAACGAGGGCTAATTCTGTTCTTGTTCGATATAGATTCACGTCTGCGGCCAAAGCCAAGACCGAAGTCGCATTAGGCCACGTCAGCACGCTGAAGCTTTCTCTGACCGCCGAGGAGGCAGGCAAGGCCAAGCGCCCGCACCAGGCGTTTCTCGTCCTCCGAGAGACAGCTTCTGGGCTCGAGGCTCCATTTCCCCTGACGATTAAGGAGTCGGGCAAGGGCACTGTGAAGCTGGTATGGGATAACACGTCTACGATGAAAGCCGCGACGAGGCGGGAAAAGGGCACTCTATTGAGTTGTATGCTGACCAGTCACAGACGCAAAAGGACCTCCCCATTCAGCTCCTCAACTCAGCTACGCCTCTAGAAGCCAAGATTGTGCTGGGTTCCTTTGGCTCCTCCAAGGCGATTGTGGCATCTGTGTTTGACATTAACGTCGTGCGCGACCCCAGCCACGTCAACACCTACGAGGCGCCTCTGCGATACGGCAAGCGGCCCGAGATTCACCATATTTTCCGTGCCGATCCCAAGAACCCGCCCAAGGTTATCTCGCTCGTGTTTGCGGGCGCCGTCCTGGCCGCCATCCCGGTCTTGTTCATCAGCGTGAGTGAAACCTCGAACTAGAACGCGGCCCTTGTGAGTCCTCTGCTAACGAAAAGCCTGTCGCGGTAGTGGCTTGCTCTCGGTGCCAACCTGAGTCACGCCAGCAAGGCCCTCGGCGCGGCTCCCGTTTCGCACGCCGTCTTCTACGGCTCCATTGTGGCGATGGAGGGCGTCTTCTTCCTGTACTACAGCACCTGGAACCTGTTCCAGACGCTCCCTGCTATTGTGATTGTGGGCATCGTTGCGTTTCTGAGCGGCAACAGCGCTCTGGGCGAGGTGCAGCGTCGCCGTCTAGCGGGCGAGAGATGAGACTGCGAGTGCATACATCTTGAAAGAAGGGCTCAAAAGAAAACAATAGTAGTGCGAATAAGTGGCAATCTAGTTTGCCAAGTAGGCTGCCGAGGCAAAAATGGCTGGGGTGAGAAGAGACGAAGTGGTAGTTAGCCGGGGTAAAACGGGGACGGGTTCGGGGAATTGAAGTGAGGGGCCGTTCGGGCGCACGATGCGGAGAAGACACGGTAGTGAAGGCAGAAAGTCAGTTTGCCATGAGTTGGGGCAGGATGGACGCAAAAAATCCTTTTCAAAGGGCTTGGCTGTACATTTAATAGAAATGGAGCAACGACGCGTTGCAAGCAAGAATCGAGGGTGCACTACGCCACGTTTGTCCCAAGTTGACCGAATGAGATGCGAGCAAAAAGTCTATTAGCCGAGGAAGCGTTGGAGGTACCGGAGCCGAAAAGGCAAAGCCGGAGGCCGTTTCCGTAATCCGCCTACCGAGCTGGGCCGAATGGCGGCGAATGACTTGTGGGGAGATGGCAGCTATCCATACTAGGGCAATTCAGAGACAAAGCTAGGCCATCTCGAGTTAATGATGAGGGTGGAAAATAAAAACAAAAATAGGAATAGGCCATTTGAAAAATAATGCAAGAGCTAATCCGTAGAGGGAGTATAAATGCGGCTGAAATCTGGCTCGGCAACAAGTCGCCAGCCGGGGGTATATGTTGAGGCGGCTGGCGCACGCCCACTCAGAGTGACGACGAACCCCGGTTCATGCTAGACCCCGGATTTTTTGTGTTTGTCTGTGAACCCCCCCTTTTTTTTTTCATTTTGGTTATTGAGTAACAACTAGTATCAATGTCCTGTAGGTGCGAACAAATGAAAGGAAAAAAAACTGGTAAAGCAGAAGACGTAAATCGTGGGAAAGGGATGGATGGCTACGGTAGACGAGCTACTTAGTTAGAGGCGACTTTTGGGCTAAAATACAAAACGTTCCGCGAGCCCATGAGTTCGAGTCAGGATTCGGGAGCCGCAGGTCCACACACCAATCACTCTTCTGCTGTGACAGTGTGATTGGCTAGTCACTGGTAGTTGCGAACAAAAAGAAAAAAGAAAAGGCGCGGGGTGCTAGGTAATAAAAAGAAAAAAAAAAAAAGGACACACGTAACTAGACAACGGCAAGAAGAACAAGTGGCGGCGGGGAATACACACTCTAGCCTCTTCGTTGCCTACCTACATCTACCCCAAAAACAACACGGCCCTTTTTCTCTAACTGCTCTCCGGAACTCGTTTCGCATCATATCTGTCGACTCATTCTTCCTTTCATTCTCGTCATACGATTTATTCTCAATAAATCCATCTTTTCATAAACATATCCAAGCTCTTGACGGTCTGCGAGCTGGACTCGACGACTATTTTGCTTCCGCCATTGCATACGCCCGCCACCTTTGGCCAGCATATACACTGCTGCCTGCTCTCGAGTTCCGCCCGCCATCTTTACTTGGGATACTAGCATTTCATAACCATGGCTTCAGAGTACGTCGAGATGCACTTGTTTTTAATAAATCCCCTTGCTACACATTACGCGACTTGATATTCATTTAACTTGTTTGTTCATGTTTTTTTCTTTTCCCCTCTTTGCACAATCTTAATCTCTTCTTGCTTTGCCTGGGCGCTTGTGCTGCCTCGTCGCCGTTCCCGTGTTAGCCTCGGCAAACAACAAAACGACCAGCGGGCGACAACGGCCATTTTCGCCAGCAAAAAAGAAACACAAACCCCTCCAACATGTACAAGCAGCTGGAAGCCATCGCAGTTCGCTAATGATGTTTTTTTGTTGTGCAGCGCTTTACGGTTCCCGTCAATCGACGAGACGCTCAACCACCCGGCGTATCCCGGCGCCAAATGGGACCTCATACCCGACAGCCAAGGCAAGGCGTCGGTCGCAAAGGACCGCTCGGGGCCGATTGACATTGCCTGGCAGATTCACGGTCACGGGCCCATCAAGATTGTGGTATGTACCGACTTGTGAAAAAAACTCCTCCCCAAGTCTTGATGCGCGCACCTTGAGAGTGCCGTTGAAACCACTTGCAGTGGATGACCAAGGATGAAGACGTAATATGAGTTGGGAACCTTTTGGAAAGGGTCAACCGAGCTAACATGAAAACAATTTACCAGCTCATCATGGGCCTCGCCGCCAGCATGAACGCCTGGCAACGACAAACGTGCTACTTTGGACACGACCACGCCGACCAGTACACCATGCTCCTCCTCGACAACCGCGGCGTCGGCACGTCGGACAAGCCCCTCGCGCGGTACACGACGACCGAAATGGCCGCCGACGTGGTCGAGGTGCTCGACCACCTCGGCTGGACGGCGCCGCGCTCGCTGCACGTCGTGGGGCTGTCCCTCGGCGGGATGATTGCGCAGGAGCTCGCGTGCGCGCACCCGCGCCGCCTCGCCAGCCTGTCGCTGCTGTGCACCACGGCGTGTCTCGAGAGCGACCGCCCCGTGCTCGAGACGCTCTGCGACCGCTTCCACCTGCTGCGGCCCAAGTCGCTCGCCCGCATCGTGCACGATACCGCCGAGCGGCTGTTTCCGCAGGCGTGGCTCGCGGCGCCGGACGAGGCCGCGGGCTTGCCGTCGCCGCACACGACGAGGCGGTGCGGGCCGGCGCCTGTGTCGAGGATGATGGCGGCGGCGGCGACGGGCGCAGGAGAAGACGCATCAGCGACGATGCTGAGGCCGAATGACAGCGGTGTGGACCTCTCCCCGCAGTCCGAGGGCGGCTTCATGGCGGAAGCCCTCGAAAAGGGACTCGACCTTGATGGCGTAGGCGGCGGCGGCGGGACTGAGGCGGCGTCCGCGGGCGCGTACCGCCGCTTCGGCAGCAACTACCAGCGGTACCAGGCCGAGGAGCTGACCAAATACTACCCGCCCAACGTCTTTTCGCGGCAGGGCCTGCTGTGCCAGCTGGCCGCCGTCGTCGGCCACCGCAAGTCCGCCTCGCAGCTGCGCACCATGGCCGAGCAGGTCGGCCGCGAGCGCATCCTCGTCGTGCACGGCACCGACGACCGCATGATTGGCGCAAACAATGGCGAGAAGCTCATTCGCTTGATCAAGCCCGGCGTAGGGCTGATTGTCGACGGCATGGGCCACGCGCCCATCATGGAGCGCGCGGCGTGGTTCAATGAGCTGATGGAGACGAGGCTGGCGGCGTGGTCCCGGATGGATACAGATTCCAAGATGTAGACCTTTTTTTTTTTTGCGCATCTTCCTTTTCCTTTTTGTTATCTTTTTTTTAACCTCTCATTTATTCCCCCAACACGCTTCACAACGAAGTTTGGATGATCAATCGAGTACATCTGTGCCCGCCTGGCTGCGTGTAAGCCGTCATCAATCTATGTGCGCGGGGCCGATTGCTGGCGCTCATGATTTTTTTGGAAAGCACTTCTCATGCATGTAAAACCTATGTAGCTTTCAATTCAAGTCTTTTCTACCTGATAATCTACTTCTCAGCCTGCATGTCGTTTTCTTCTTCTTCTTCTTCTTCTTCTTCTTCTTCTTCTTCTAGATATATACGTTGCTCATCCAGTCAATCAGTTTTGCGTTCTTCTTCAAGGTAGCACAAGACCAACGCCACTCAGGTTCTTGTCGTCTAGCTGTCCCTTGGCGTCCATGCCGCTGGCAATGGCTTTTGTGCGGTAGTTGAAGAGGTAGTAGTGCAGCTGGCCGTCGCCGCGGGCAAACTTTTGCTGCTCGAGGAAGAGACCATTGTCCATGAGCGTCAGCGCGTTAAAGACGTCAAACTTTTCCTTCTTGGCCATGGTGAGGGCGTCGCTGACCAGCGAGTTGAGACGCGTCTTGAGCGCCGCCCGGTCCTCGGGCTCCGCGAGGCCCGTCTCTGTCGCGTAGTAGAAGAGGTATGCCACGCGCAGCACGTTGTGTCGCGCATTCTTGATGACCGAGGACTCGACGCAGTAAAAGGAGATAAAGTCAGTAATCTTCTTGTCGGCGCCCTCGACGACGTACGTCCAGACGACCTGCTCGCCGCTGGGCTCGATTTTGGGCACGAGCCAGTGGGCGACCTCGTCGGCGGAGAGCTCGGGCGCAATGTCGTAGCGCTTCGAGTACCGGCTCTGCAGGTCGACGACGGCGGGGACGTCCTCGGGCCGCATGGTGCGCCACCCCCGAGTGCCCGTCGACTCAGGCACGGCGTACTTGCGCACCTGGTACTGGGGCTTGCTACCGTGCGGCAGGTAGCTGAAGCCAACCTCGTACAGCTTCTGCCAGTTGAGAGGCCGGTGGTAGTACTGGCATGTGCTCACTGGCCGCGGCAGCACGATGCCCGCCGTGTAGAGGCCCTGCCACACCCCCTCGAGATTGCTGATGCGCGTCACCTCCTTGATGAGCACCGGCGCCAGGCGCTTGCCGCGCAGCTTCTTGTGCACGCACAAAAAGTTTACCTCGGATGCCGTGATGCTCTGGTCCCGCACACGCAGGTGCACGGGGATGGCCGAGATAAAGGCCACGAGCTTGCGCGACTGCGAGGCGCGGACGCCCACATGGTATCTCTTGTGCCAGCCGGGAGCCATCATGGCCCTACGTGGGATTAGGATCATGCAAGAGAAAGAACGAAATCTGGCGGCACGTACCATCGGAGAATGGAAGGAGAGTAGTTGAACCGAAAGGTCGAGTCATCGTCCTCGACATAGTGCCCGTTGAGCAGCTCATAGACCTCTTTGATCTCCTCCTCGCTTTTCAGGTCCATTGTGACCCATTCGAAGCCGCTCACGAGATCAGCAGGCTCCTTGGAGATTTGGTCAACCGTCTGGACCCTGAGCGGGCCATCCGGCACGGTCTGGTCCTCGTCGAACCGCGGCACGGGCTGCGTGGCCCAAAACTTGTACGACGCCATGTCCTTGACGTTTTTGCCGCTAGCAGCGAAGCCTGACATAAGGTCCTCGAGCTTCATCTTCTTTAGCATCTCGGCCGCCTGGTCCGGCGTCGGATTCGACGACCCCGTGGCCTGGGCAACCTCCTGCGCCAGCGCGGGGTTGAGCGCGATGAGCTCCGACAGCTGCTGCGGGGAGAGGGTGTCGAGGATCCGCTGCACTTCTTTATTGGTCTGCTGCTCGCCGGCGGCGCTGCCGCTCGGCGCGTCCGCCGTTTTTTTGCCGTCCGAGGCCATCTTGTCTTGTTGTTGTTGCTTCGCGGGCAGTGGAGGGGTTGTTGGGGTTGAGTGGCCAGGTAGCTGGTTGATCATGGTGGGGTTGGGGGAACCAGTTCAGGAACCTTGGTCGAACAAACCTCGACCTTGGTCGAAGCAAGGCGAAAAAAGGCAGAAAATGGATACTCAATTGCAGATGCGTTACAGCCGCTCTAAACCCTTAGTATACACCTAGCATATGTCAACCATACATATACAGGGAATATATAGAAATATTAGGCTGTTAACTCTAGCGCTATTAACTCTGGCGCTGTTGACTCTGGCAGCTGCCCATTGACTCTGGCAGCTAGCTGTTGACTCTGGCGCTATTAACTCTGGCGCTATTAATTCTAGCAGCTAGCTATGAACTCAAGCTATCAACTCTAGCGCTATTAACCTTGGTACCATCAAGGCATATTCCCTATATATTCTAGGCACATGCCTTATATACTCTAATATATTCAGTAGTACTCTGTAGTATATGTAAAAGGACCTGCAGACTAGGTATACTTACCGCCTTTGTTTTTTAGCCCCACTTCGACCAAGGTTGAAGTTTTTCTGCCCCGCGTGGCGGGCCGTGTCTAGATCGTGTGCTTGGCTTACACGGCAAAAGCCAATGGTTAATTATACTAAATCACAAGGCATGCTCCGAGTCAAAGTCTTGGACATTTACCATGCATCAAGAAAGCTATTCCTGTTCTGCCCATGTTGTTTCTATCGATGGGAATTATAAAACTGCAGACCCAAATGAACAGGCGGGTAACTTTCGATATTAGTCATGACACGGCGTCTTGCTAATTTGGCAGGAGAGAACAATACGTGTCTTCTCGCCTTCTATTTATGTAGTACCAACTTTATACGATGTTAAAGGCACCGAACATCGATTGCGCGCTTGCCTCCCCTGGTCCTCCAGAGACTCGACGGTGGTCCCGCCTGCGATCTCCGCCATCTTAGTTGTTGAAATGGCACGTCTCATCTTATGTAAAGGCTCCAAGAATCAAAATCAGCGGTTACTACAAGTCTAATCGTAGGGAGAAAAAGACGTCAGAGAGTATGCTTTGTCTACACAAGTTCACACTGTCCTGTGCTAGCTGCCCAGTTTCAATCATCGAAGCAACGCAGGACAGCCATTATCACGTTAGAGGAGCCCATGATGTAATTGTGTCCTATAGCGCATTAGTGGAGAATTTTCCTTGCTAGAGGTTTACGTACCACCGTAGGGAATCAGCTCTTGTCGAATGACAATATTTGGCTCTGCTTTCCAAGTCGTCACGGCCGAATCTTCACCTTTGTGTACTGTATGCTGCTCCTTCATGGCGCGGAATTCATCCTCGCTGATATTGCCAACGAGCTCGCCCGCAGCTGCTCTGAAAAGCTTGTCGTCTTCAGTGTAGGGAATATCGGCATCGTCCTTTGCGTGTAGCAAACTTAAACGCAGGCGCGTCTTCGTCCGACGAGCAATACTGACTAGACGATCTGCCGAGTGCCACTTGTCAACAATGAAACGATCCAACAGCTTGACAAAACCTGGCCAGTAGCTAAACGGGCCGAGCAGCGGCACGAGGCCACCGATGCGATAGCCGCCAATCATAGTGGCGAGATCGCTAAAGCCAGCAACGAGAACGATGCCCGCAAACTCGACGCCCTGTCTGGAGTACTTCTCTGCGACGGCAGTGGCGACAGCTGTTCCTAGGCTCTGGCCAAGAATGACGATGCGGTCGGGAGAAACGCCGGCGACATTGATCGCCCACTCGGCCAATGTATGCGCATCCCGGATCAGCCCGGCCTCACTGGGAACACCAGTTGAATGGCCAAAACCGCGGTAGTCGATGGACAAGACATGATACGAGCTTGTATCGGTCAGTGCATGGAAGGTCTCGGGCCGCATTCCTTGGGCAACGTGCCCGGCATTCTGGAAAGCAGGTCAGCGACGCCATGGCCGAAGTGATAGGCATAAGCATCATACTCCATGAACTGCAACAGATGCGTTAGTATCAAGGGCGTGGACAAATGGGTGAGCACTTGCATGATAGAACCAGCTTTGCCTCAGGGTTGCTTTTCAATAATTTAAAGGCCTCAGTCTTGTTAATGTCCACAGCCAAGCCGGAAGGCTGAACGGCCAAATTGTCCTCATTCTTGTAGTACAGCGGAAGTGGAAGAATATGCCAGGCATATATGGTCTCGTGATCTGGTGTTGTGAGACTGAACGGCGTTACTTGGTTCTCTGCGCTCCAGGTTAGTGAAGTGAGAAAAGACGAAGCGTAGTGAGGCGAAGGCGCGCACTGGCAAAGCCCCAGTAGGTCGGCTCATTCACGTCGTACAGGAACAGTGTATTGATTTTATGAGCGTATAATGCGCTATCCGATTTAGCCGACGGATAATGCGACGAGCAGCAAGGGGCTGACTCACTGACGCTGGAGAAAGGGGATTGTTGAGACGCCCAGGAATACCGTGTAGAAGAGGAAGGGAGCCGCGGCAATGGCGAGCGAAACTGTAAGAAGGGCTGGAGTCATATTGCTGTTACTGAGGCCCTCGCCCTGCTTTCTTGGTCACAAGACCGTCACAATCGGCGGTGATGGCGGTAAGGCTGGTCAGACAAATAGCGTGGGGCCAGTGTTTAATAGGTAGGTAGGTAGGTAGAAGGCAGCGCGCGACGCGTACCGCAAGCAAGAACGCTGTATGTTGCAGTGGATGAATGAGTGGGTGCTTGGGTGCCAAGCTGTGTGGTATTACCGTATTAGTGGAATGAACACCTAACAACCTACAAATCAAGGCTAGAGTCAGGCCAAGGCTGCCTGCCTCTCGGCGTGTGGCCGAGACAGTGGGGGTCCTAATAGCCGGCAAACACTCCTGGGACTTGACCCTTAATTCTGAGTTACTTACTTGGACTACTCTCCAATTTTCACATTGATCAAAGCTGAACTCGCGAGTCATCGAATGTGACTTTGTGCAGCTGCCCGTCTACGAGTGCGCCATCAGTCGCGGAGATTGGTGTGCCTTGTCGCGTTTCGGTGTGGGCCCGGAGGTGCTATAGCCGCCGTGGTGAAGTGGGTTTTCAGTGTCGTGGTGGTTGTGAGCTGGAGGCTTTAGCGGCTGGTTCGGCACCTACGTGCCTGCTTGGACCATTCTATAGTGGGCCCCAATGCATTTCAGAGAAGTCACCAACGAACCCCAGGCTGCTCGATATTACTTGGGGACACTATTGCACCGTTGTAGTGGCTGCAAGGCTCGTAAGCCCGCTGGAAGGACCTGGAATCCACCAAGCATGTTTTTTTTGGAGCTGTCCTCCAGGCCTCTAGCGGCGGAACCAGCCAGTGGAAGCAACCAATCGCAGGCCCCAACAGGCCGACTTGGCTTGGGCTGCCGACTCCGCCTTGCGCGTAAGCCAATCACAGCACGCGCTCAACACAGTGCCCTCGCTACCGCTGGCTCGTACGCGGACCTCAACGGGCACTGACTACGGCGCTGCTGCTCTTCTGGCACGCCTTGCTGCTCCGTTTCCCTGCTCTTGCACCTTGCTTCTCGACAAAGAACAACCCCCCAAAGGCAGGCCCTTTTGCTCCCGACCACGAGAGATCGCGGCTGCTTCTCCTCGCCTCCCAAAAGCAGCCCGCTCTGCGTTCCCATCACCAGGTATCATGGTTTGCTAGCCTCTCGCCGCGTCGTAGGCCAGCCAACTCACCACTCTTTGTCGACATGGAGAGGAAGAGAAAGCTGCCGGCCCGGGCTGCGGCCCGCGCAGAGCAGCTCGCCAAGCGCCGCAATGCTTCAGCTCGCGACCGTACAAAGACTCCTACTCCTCCTCCGCCGCCTCCAGAGCCCATCGTTGAGCCATCGCCGCCGACGCCTCCGCGCCCGCCATTGCCAACCTCTGTCGAGTCGGGCAAGCCGCTGCCAACCATCGAGGTCGCTCAGTCCCACGACCTGTCCCCAGAGGAATTCCAATCCATCTCGGAAAGGTTTGCACATCCAATGGCTACGACCAATGCCTTCACTTTATTCCAAAACACAAGCTAACTTTTGTCTTTTTTCCATAGTGGTGTCCTTGCCGAGTCACTCGCGCGGTCGAGACAACGATGGATCAGCGAAGGTTTGTTCGAAAAGTACTGGACAAAACCGCACAAGAAAAAAGGTGTGCTCATCGAAGATCCCAAGAACCCTCCTAAAGACTCCATGAACAAAATTGGCAATGTCACAATCACCATCGAACCGCACATTGTCGAGGCGACCATGTACGCAGTGAAAGGGCCCAAGCCAAAGCCTTCACCTCATGTGCTTCAGAAACCACCCCAGCAGCAGCCTGCTCGTCCCATCATTCAGTATGGACCTGCCAATGGTGCCATGCCACCGCCAGCACAGCCGCATAACATGTCAAGCCCGATGAACAGGCCAGCGTCGACACATTCCCCTTCACCACAATCCCAACCTCCTCAGCCTGGTGCACAACCAGCTAGTCAACAAGCTACAGCATCACCTGCACCGAATAATGCCACGCCCAGCGCAGGCAGTGCACAACGCCTCCCAACACCTGCAAGCCATCCACAAGGAATCGCGCCTAGCACGTCGACAGGAGCAGCGTCGGCTCCGGTACAATCTCCGGCTACTCCTGCCACAAGAGCAGCACACACTGCCTCTCCAGGACCGTCCCAGCAAGCCGCCCCTCCGCGGGCTTCTGCAACTCCAGGTGCCAGTCCAGCACCGGCGGCCGCAAAGCCCGCTACAACAGACCCTGTCATTGCGCTGCTTGCTCAGAAAGCCTCTAGCGACCCGGAGTTGCGGGACCTGATGAAGCGTGTTGCTGTCGGTCAGGCCAAACCCGGTGAACTGGCCCATTTTCAAAAGATTATCGACCAACTGAACGCCGAATATAAGAGTAAAGGCGGTCAGCAGGGCCCATCAGCGGATAGGTTGTCGGTTGATGGGAGAACCGTCAAGTACTTTGCAGAGGAAGTTCGCACAATTCTTGACATTGTCTTGGCTTCAAACCCGAACCAAAAGTCGAGCGAGCTGCGCCCACCCCCTGGAAGCGACCCTCTCGTCGTCCTCTTGGTCAAAACTGCACTTGAGGACGTGCGGACGAGAGACATGATTCGCAGAATCGCGGAAAACCGCCCAGGAAACACTGACGCGACCGACCTCAAGGAGACCCTTGATCGTCTCAACAGAGACGCAAAGACTGTCCCGCAAGGCTTTCATGCTCAGCCCTCGGGACGACAGCTGACTCCCAACGGAGTTTCCAATAACGGCATGAGAACGCAGCAGTCTCATTTGACGAATAGTATCAACCCGCAACAGCCCATGCGTGCGAAAGCTCCAGCTGCTGCCTCTAGACCAGACATTGCTGCTGTTTGTTTTGACTTTGGAGCCGGTGACCGGTTTCTATTTCCAAAGTTCAGCATCTTGGAGTTTTTGCCGACTACATCCGGCCAACAAGTGGTCGCATCCTTTCTCATTGTGCGCAAAGGAAGCACGTCGGAATATGGAGGGGATCCCCAACTTGACTACTACCAACCTGTCACTATCCGTCTCCAGACCAACACTGGTCGACACCTGGAGAATCTTGCCAGGGTCGTGGCACCACAAGACGAAGTCAGAAGATACATGGACGACGTCATGGACAACATGACACGTGCCGAATATGTACTTCTTGCCATGCAGCTTCCCCGCCATGCTCAAAATCCCGACGAAGTTGAGACAAGTAAAGGCATTGAAAAAAATAGCCCAGTCTCTAATGCAGAGCAAGAAAAGGCGGAGATTGTGAAGCCTGGCGTGCTATGGACAGTGAGCGCTGGATCCAACAGGGCGTCGATGACCCCGTCGCGCCAGATACCTCGCATCGACGCCGAGGAAGAGGCGCAACAAAAATACCAAAAGCTAATCAGATCTATCGAGGAAAAAGAGTATGAGTACGTGTGATTTTCGTAATTTCCGAGAGACGCGAGCGTGCGCGCTGTTGGGAGCAGGCGGACAGCTTCTCAAACTTGGGCGGCACTATTGAATCTTTACTTGGTCGGGTCAGTTACTGGTCATTAATGGCGTTTTAGGTGTGAAGTTTTTGTACGAGATATATGACAAATTATACATAGGCAATCCACTAGCCATGAAAGCTCATCATATGAGCACGATCCTAATTATGCCGTGCAACCTGGGTGCTTTTTGAAGCCGTCGCCCTTGAATGTTTTCCTACCAAAATGGAGTGAGATGCGTCCACGTCCATAGATCCCGATGCGCAGCAGAGAAGTGACCGGCGTCGGCCATGAAAGAGCCGGATAGCCTCGTAAGGAACAGACTGGCGCGGGCAAGTTTCTGGCTTACTTCCGGGGTCGGCCACCATCGTTCTGGACAAGGCCCATCGAAGGTTTCGGCAACCCAGCCATGGACCGCGTCATGCAGGGTGGTTCCTTGTTCTTGTCCGTGGCGAGACGGGCACTCCGCTAGGCTGGTGTCCGGGCAGAATCTAAAGTGCTTGAACCAGTGCTGGATGTCACCGGGGAAGTAGACACTTATATCGAGAGTCAAGTCACCGCAAGGCTCCCATTTGTTCAGCGTCGTGAACAGTCTTTCAAACGCATCCGCCATGAATTCATCGTCGGGGTCGTGCGACGTCCAAGGGTCCTGGTCAGTGAGTGCACTGAATCTGTGGTCGAAGTCCAACTCCACATGAAAACAGATGTAACGAATTTGGTGTCTCTTTCGAAAGAGAACAGCTCGGGAATCGAGTTCGGTAAGGCGCGGTACCGTCAGGGTGATCTCGGCAAAGTTGAGCGGCTCGATGATTGATTGCCAAGCTTTGCAAACGGTCGCGAGCTGACTGCACTTGCCGCCGAGTATTGGCAGGAGATGAACAATCTCGTTCCGAATCTCGGGAGGCAGGTAATCCCAGGACGTTTTGTCACTAGCCATCTCTGATCAGGCTTGCGGTAGGTTGAGTTGTCAAAGATCGCAGTTGGTGTGGATTAGGTTGTGATGATGTAAACTGGGAAAGTTTAGGACCTGTGTTTCTGGGACGAAGAGATCTTGGCCGATAGCGGCCACTCGCCTAAAGTCTCGTGCTTGCGATACTCCTGCTGTCATTGCAGTCGGTAAGCGAGCTGCTGTATACTATAAATTCACCTGCCCACCGCTGTCCTCGTGCTCTTCTGCTTCTTCTCACCACATCCTCACCTCACCACAACCTCACCACATCCTCACCACATCCTCACCACATCCAGTCGCGGCCGGCGCGGGCGCACAGCGAGCACACCTGAAACGTACGGCTGCATTTCTTCTTGAAGCATCGGCACCGATCGCATGCAGGGATGACGACGTCGCGCGCGGCGCCGGCGAGCAGCAGACCAGCAAACTCTCGCAGCGAAAATGTAAGTATTTATGCTAGTTTTCTTACCTGATACTCTTGGTACTTCTTTTTGACAGCCGCTGGCTTGCTTTGATAGGCCAAGAAGACTTTTAATAGATACCAAAATTGGAATATAGTTCTAGCTATGTCTACTACCTCTGGTTAGTATGAGGAATAACAAGGCAATGACCGACAAACTCCAGAACTCCTCGCTTGCTACCCTATACTGTCAAATGCAGATCCTCGTCTCCAGGAACTTGGTCTACAGAAATGCAAACTGCAGGGACCCCCAACCATGCTCCGCCGCTGTTTCGTCATGTACTGAGGCTATGGACGCCTGAACTGGATTGGTGGGTGAGTTGGACGTATAAAACCTGCCGTTGCTCGCCGCCTGCTCGCAGAGAAACTCGGGGATGGCATAGCCGGTCGTCTTGCCGAGCACTTCCTCCATGATGCTCGTCACGACAGCAGCCAGCGACCTCAGGCGCTCTTGGTACGACGACTTGCACTCGCCGGGTTGCGGTCGGGCGTCGTCTGAGAATGATGGCAGCGGCTGCTGCTGCTGTGACGCTATCTTAGCGACAGCCATTCTCACCTGCCGGAACACGCGTGCCGCTCGTCGAGCGTGCGTCCAGGTGTCGGGGAAAGCTTCGAATACGTCAATCAGCGTGTCGACCGCGTCGGTGGTCGAGGCCGGCTCGACGACGCCGCTCATGAGGCAGTGCACGAGCGCCAGGCCGACGGGCAGGGTACGTGCCAAGGTGACGATATTTAGCGGGAGCTGTCGCTGTTGAAGGAGGACGAGAGTCGACTGCAGGTGCTTCTGCGCGAAGCGCAGCAGGTCGAGCGACGACATGATGGCCCCGAAACCGTTGAAGCGGCATGGATAATGCAACATCAGCAGGACGTGGTAGTAGCGCGCGCTGAGCCACGCGACCGACGTGTGAAAGGGGACGTTGTCCGGCTCCACGGGCGACAGCAGGCAGCCGTCACTGTACCAGTTTTCGATTTCCGTCCTCATTTCCTTGATGGCAGCGCGACGGTCGTGCTGGGCAGCGAGCTCCTTGCCGCCGGACAGCACCTGCGCGAGGATGCGGTCCTCGAGCTGCCGCAGACGGATGACGTGCCGATGGATCTGCAGTGCCGAGGCGAAGCGCGGCCGCTCGGGGGAAGCAAACTCCTCCACGGCGAGGCCGGGCAGCGGGACGTCGATGCTCTCGTCGGACAGCGCGGGCGGGAGACCGGTTGAGTATGCCATGACCCGGTCGAGCACCCAGGTGCTCCAGAAGAGCCGGTGGCGGAGCTCCCGGTCTGTCGACGAGAGGAAGGCGTCGGCGCGGCGCGTCAGGCCAAGCGCCATGGCCTGGCGAGCCGCGATGCCGGCGACGGACCAGGTCAGCCCCGGGGCGGGGTCGTACATGCAGTGCAGCGCGAGGAGGACGAGGATCTGGATGGACTCGATGTCGTTGCCGAGGACGCACTCTTGAAGAATGTCCGCGACGGGAACATGGACGGCAAAGGTGGCGGGTGCGTCGCGGGGCATCTGCCCGGAGCGCTGGAGGGTGGTGCATCCGAGGGCCATGACGAGGAAGAGCAAGGTAGAGTCGGCGCGTCGCCGCCGCGGCGGCCATGCGGCGGGCCCGAGGGCGGCGAGGTCTCGTAGCACCAGGGCCCGGTTCATGAATGGGTATGCCCGGTGGATGTGGCGGAAGTAGGCGTCGACCAGCGTGCGCGCCAGAGGATTCTGTGGTGCGCCGCCAGCGAGGTTGCCGCTGAGCCTGTACTGGGCCGCGGCGAGACGAGCATCGGATTCCACGGGCTCATGCTCCCGGTTTATGATAGAGGCTAAAGTCGTCTCCCCCGTGCCGTGGGCGTGAGAAGCAGCCGCCAGGTCTGGCTGGGTCACAGCCGGCAACGACGACACATTAGTAGCAGGAAGGATGGGGCTGGGGCTGGCCAGCATCCCCGTCAGGTCGGATCCGGTGGTGACGCCCTCGATACTGGGGCACCCCCGCGCGAGGAGGTTGTTCTCGTCAATCAGACGGGAGAGCCACGCGACGCGGGCGCGCAGGTGATGCACCTGGACCTTAGCCGACGACGACGACGACGATACAGCGGCGGCGGCGGCCGAAAAGGAGCAGTCGCGGCCGGCGCGGGCGCACAGCGAGCACACGGGAAACGTACGACTGCACTTCTTCTTGAAGCTTCGGCATCGGTCACACGCAGGGATGACGACGTCGCGCGCGATGGGGGTTAGGGGTCCGACGAGAGGCGAGGCGGAGGAGGAGCGTCGGCGTCGGGGCGGTGCCGACTCGGCCGCCGCCGCCGCCGTAGACGTAGGGCGGACCCGGAAGCGGTGGATATTAGCCCGCAAGTCGTCATTATTCATGGCAGCAGATAATTAGTTAGAAGACACGAGGCACCGTAAGTTTTCTCCGTCTTTATGGCTTTCTCTCTCTTGTGAGCTAGCGACCACCGCGTTCCCCCAAGTTTTAGTTCGTGAAGGTCGGAGTGCCCCGACGCCAGCCTTATCTGTTGCCCCCCTCCGCGAGGATAATGGAGCACCAAGCGATTGCGTGATGTTGCGCCAAGGCCTAGATGGCCAAATAAAAAGGAAAAAAAAAAAAAGTACGGCGCCACCCCGACGACGGCGATTTATGTTATTAGTCCTGAATTAGTCAAGCAGCAGTTCGGTATCAAGAGATGGCAACACCTCGCGATTATAAGCGAGTCGGGGTCACGTAGTCACCCGTCTTCCATGGATCGGTAGTTATTCCCATCATGTCGCCAGCACAGAGATGTCGCGCAGCAGACATTGACCGCGTTGCCGTCATCGGCGCCGGTCCCTGTGGCCTCGCCGCCGCCAAGTGAGTTTCCCCTCCCGCTCGCGCCAGTCTATCTATCTATCTGAATGCCTGGCTAATAAAAGGGCATCGGATATCTCTTAGCGGAGAAGAGATTCTCAGCGGTCGACGTGTTTGAGCAGCATACAACCGTCGGCGGCGTCTGGGCCTACACGCCAAACGCAAAGGACTTCGGATGGTGGGTGTCTCCCGTCTACGACTTGCTGGAGACCAACATTCCGCATACCTTGATGAACTATACAGATTTGGACTTTCCAGCGGATTCGGCGCTGTTTCCGCGCCACGAGGTCGTCAAGCGCTACCTCGACGCCTACGCTGAGCCGCTCGGCAAGCTGATTAAGCTGTCGACACGGGTCGTCTCCGTGCAAAAGGTCGCAAGGCAAGGCCGCAACGTGTGGGAGATTCAGACATGCCGCGTCGGGTGTGATGGGATGTCAACGTCGTATTACGATGCCGTCGTCATCGCCAATGGGCACTATAGCGAGGCGTTTACGCCGTGCGTCCCGGGCCTCGAGGCCTTTAACCACTCGCATCCGGGGCTCGTGTCGCACGCGAAGCAATACAGACGTCCGGAAGAGTTTGCGGGCAAGAAGGTGGTTGTCGTCGGCCACTCTGCATCAGGCAGCGACATTAGCGCTCAAATCTCAACGTCAGCCAAGCTTCCGGTTATAATCTCTGAAAAACACCGTCCCAAGCCGGCGCTCGAGGAGCCGACCCCGTGCTGGGCAAAGGGGATGCCCGAGATTATTGAATTCATATCAAAGGGTCGCTCCGTCCGCTTCGCCAACGGCGAGATCGAAACGGATATCGACGCAGTCGTCTTCTGCACCGGCTACCTCTACAGTTTTCCCTTCCTCCAGAGTCTCGGCTCGGTGCTGGTGAGCGACGGCGCGTGCGTGCACGGCCTGTACCAGCACGTCTTCCGCATCGACGACCCGACGCTGGCCTTTTTGGGGCTCCCGCAGCGCATTGTGCCGTTCCCCTTTGCCGAGGGCCAGGCGGCGTGGGTGTCGCGCGTCTGGGCCGGACGCCTGGTCCTGCCCCCGACTGCAGAGATGAGGGCGTGGGAGACGGCACTAGTCAAGGCCAAGGGAGCTGCTGCCGCACTGCATGTCATGGGCCCCCTTGAAGATGTAGACTACATCAACGAGATGCACAGGCTGAGCCGCGAGGCTGAGCGGGACGAGGCGCTGGAAGGCGAAGGAGGAGGGCTGGGCAAAATGCCGCCGTTTTGGGCGGATGAGAAGAGGTGGCTGAGGGCGCAGACGCCTCTCGTCAAGGCGGCGTCGAGGAGGTTGGGGGGCGAGAGGCACAAGATTCGGGATTTGGAAGCGCTTGGGTTCGTGTATCCTGGTATTCTGAGCTGATAATCTCTGAGTCGGCGGCTGATCGACGACCTCGAGCAAACCGTCCGAGGCAGATGGTCGGGGACAACCGGCCGGTCGAGGGGGGGCCGACACACGGAGCCCACTCACTCTACGACCGTAAGACAATAGTATGTAGCTTAAAGTTCATAGTATTATCTTGTTTATCTTCCTAAGATTTTTTTTCTTTTTTTTTTACTTTTGGTTAGTTTTTTTGTTTTTTTTTTTTTCTTTTCATTTTAAACCACATTATCAGAGAAGCCCGTGCTTACTATTCGAAATCTAGGGTCGTCATCCAAGTTGTTTGGCATCTCGCGATATTTTGACTCTTATGTATACCTCTACGTTGCCATTCCTGGTTTCAAATCAGCTGAGCTGAAGCACTCTTGCCGGCTGCGTACTTTCGAGCACCAGTTTTGCCGGCGTCCGTTCCTACTTGTGGTCCTTGTCACCACCCATCTTAATCTCCTCCACGGTCGCCGTGGCCTCCTCGTCGGAGCCGGCAATGTTCCCGGTCGCCGGTTTGTCAAAGCCGTACTCGGCGATGCCTGGGTGGCTCCTATCCCACCACAAAAACCCCAGCTGCACCAGGATGCTCGCCACCGTCATGGCCGTGACCATGGGGAAGCCGATGGGATACCGCGGCGCGTCGGCGACCCGAAACGCCCGCAGCGGAATCGTCGCGTGGCCCACGTAGACAATGGTGACGGTCAGCGCGACGATAATGGACCGCGCCTCGGGCTCCTTCCTCAACAGCTCAGCCATCCACGCCATCAGCGACGAGGAGCCGGCGTACGTGCTGTACGTGAGAAAGTAAAAGGCCAGAATGACCGTGTCGTTGCGCGGCCACGCGCACAGCACGGCGAGGATGACGGCGTACCACGCCAGGCTGCCGATGCTGACCTGCCAGCGCCAGTGCTTCCTGTCCGACAGCGCGTTGAGGCCGACGTTGGCGACAATCTGCAGCGCGTAGCCGCCGAGCGGCAGCACGTTGACCTGGAAGACGCTGTACGCCCTGTTGCCGTCGGCGTCCTTGATGCTCTCGAGGTACAGCACAAAGTAGGCGTTGGCGCGGTGCGCCCACGCGGCCAGCGCAAAGGCGAGCAGAAAGAACCAGGTGACGGGGTGCGCGCTGAGCTGGCGCAGCTTCCTCCGCAGCACGGCGGCGCCGACGGGCGTGCTGGTGCGGGCGCCGAAGCTGGCCATGCGGCGCCGCGCGAGGCGCTTGTCGGAAGAGGTGAGGTAGAGGGCGCGCGTGGTGGCGGGCGAGTCCGGGATGGCGACAAAGGCGACGAGGCCCTGGCCGACGGTGGCGGCGCCGGCAATGATGAAGAGCCACTGCCAGCCGCGCAGGCCGTGCACGCCGTCCATGTCGCGGTGCAGCGCGGCCTGCAGCACGCCGAGGAACATGGCGCCGGCAACGTCCGAGGCCGTGCACAGGGCGAGGCGCACGGCGAGCTCGCTCGGCTTGTACCAGTTGAAGAGCAGCGCGACGACCGAGGGCCAGAACGAGGCCGAGAGCAGGCCCAGGACGAAGCGGAGGCCGTAGATTGTCTGCGCATTCTTTGCCTTGTACGTGCTGAGAGAGTTTACCGACGGCGTTAGTCTTGACTTTTTTTTTTGTTTTTTTGTTTTTTTTGGAAAAGAAAAAGCAGCCCGGAGGAGGGAGAAAGGGAGGGAGTGGACTTACAACAGGACGAAAAACCCCCAGCAGACCTCGCAGATGGGCAGAAAGATGGACGGTCGGAGCCGGGTCTGGATGAGCTGTCCCGGCACGAGGCCGAGGGCGTAGCCAATGGAGAAGAAGGTGTTGAACATGACGAGCTCGTTGCCGTACAGGCCGAGGCTCTCGCGCATGCCGGAGACGTAGGCCTGCGTGGTGGCCGACTGGTCCATCTCCTTCATGAGGCCGGCGACAAACATCCACAGCACGAGCATGACGTCCATCTTGAAGAGCAGGACGCGGCGGGGCTTGCGAAACCAGGGAATGAAGCGCGCAATGTGCGCAAAAGCCCCGGTGATTTCAAAGTTGGCATCATCATCATCATCGTTGTTGTCCTCTGCCGCGGCGGCGGTGACGGTGATGACCGAAGGTGGTGCTGCCGGGGTGGGAGACTGGGTGGCGGCCATCTTGTGTGTCGGGAAAAGATGAAGTAAAATCGGCAAGATGCTCAAAAAAAAAAAAACGGCTAATGGAGATTGGGCCCTGAGGGTAATTGAGGCGAGCTTCCCTTTTTATAAGAGGCTGTCGCCAGGCGGCGACCCGTCAACTCAACCATGAAGCTGAAGGATTTGCCATCACGACATCTCTGTGCTCGTCGCATCTGAGCCTTGGATTAGCTAGCCCCCCCACTGCGCCTGACACCCACAGGGCGGAAGTAAGTGACGGCTGTTGGTAAGGTAATTACAGACGTTCGCCTCGCCTGAAGGGGGGGGGGCCAGGCGAAGACGTGATTTGAGAGTCGGGCTACGACATTAGGGGCCGAAGAAAAATTACCGAAAGGGGCAGATCCCGCCGGCCCCACAGCGGAAGAAGAGGTCGTCGGATCACATAACATAGCTAAAAGCTTGGAGTGAGGAAATCAAGGTCAATGTGCGCACCGAAAGCTATTTTGTCAATGGCGCTGCGCTTTGGCACATGGGTGCACTTGCCCGCGTTATAACCGACCCCGCTTCAGATTGTGTTGTTGGGCGCCGATGCGGCTCACCATGGAGGTGAGTTGAGACTGAGCGAGCAGATGCCGCTTCCATGGTCCATACCTGGCCTTGGTCTACATGGAGAGACTATCTGCCCTGGAGCGTTATTCGAGGAGCTGGGCGGTTCAGGAGCCCGTAGAAAATCTTTTTATCATCCAACAGACACGGGGAGTCATCCGGATGTGGTTGTGCCCAGGGATACCCACGGCATGTAGTAGGTACAAGTTAGCCAGAGTCTAATCTATTGCTTTCTTTTCTTTGAATAGACGCACTATAACCAAAACGAGTAAAGCGTGTCGCAAGCGTGTTTAACAGGCGATTTTATTTATTGGACAACTCTGTCAATGCTGAAAAGACAAGCAGACTTGATGTAATTACTGGAGATGATAAAATCACCTGTGATCAGCTCGCAAGGTTGCACGTTACTCAACGGTGGTCGGGTTGACATAGTTAACTACTGGCGTCAACTCAACTCAATTAATATTATTTTCGATTATGTAAAATTTAATCCACTTTGTTGATTGGTGGATTAGGCAGTTGATATTATTGATCTAGTTACAATAGCTGGCAGACGCGGTTCTAAAAGGGAGCATCTAACGAGTGCGAGTCCTAAGGTTAACTAGCTTATACTGTATCGGCAATATGAAAGCCACTAGAAGCCGCACAACTCACCCCAGGAGTGACTAATAGCTATTAAGCTTGAAGTTCTATAATTGTAAATAGGGTGTATATTTACTTATAATATATTTTTGATTAGGACTTTAATACTATGGGCTAAGGCATTAGGTCTAGTTTCAACTTTATAGTCTTACATAAACTAGTTGCGATGCAAAAGCTGTTGACAGACAACGTTGGCGCTGGTATTCACAGAATCCTCGAGACGAGTTGCTTTGTTGTGGTTGATAGAGTGTGAGAGTCAGCGAGATAGACAGCGTCGAGGCTGGTACTGTAACCCTGCTGTATCGACATTGACCTCCCAAAGTCCTATTTCAACGCCGACATCTATGCCAGCCATTTCGCGAATAAATAGTCCTTTAGCCGCATCTCGCGATGAGCTCTTGTGACCTTTTGGAAGCATCTCGCGGCTCGCCAAGACTAGTCTACGTCCATCGTCATGGCCAAGTTCGGTTGCAGCTGGGCTTGCAGGCTTGCGGCTCAGCCTTTTCCGTTGTTCCTGGCCGGTGGCCATGGTCGCTATGCTGACATCTTCCGGTCACATGATTCTTCATGTTTGATTCATACCAACAACAAGAGAGCTGCTGCAATATAGACAAAACTGCTGCTCCACCGCAACGCCGTCGCACGCAAGCCAAAACTCTGCACCCAAGTGACTAGCGGCTGGCTCTGCGGTTGCACGCTGATTTTGTGTGTCGAGTTGGCAGCGTCAAACACCCCCGTAAAAGTAATCTCAAACTCGGCAGTGATTTCGTTGTCGCGGATGCTGGAGCTTGTTGCGTTGCCTCGTCCTGACAGCGCCAAGTTGAGCGTCGTGTTGGTGAAGGATCCATTCATGGTCAACTGATCTGGAAGTCGAAAAGTATGTTCTCGGGAGTCTGAGCACGCCCGTTTGGGTAGTATCAGCAACAGCCCGTCGTCTGTAGGCTTGAAGTTGAGCTCGTCCATCATTGTTGCGTTGAACAGCGCCTGGTCCGAGTTGGCAGCACTTTCTGCGAGGGTCATGTTCATAAAGTCGGCAGCCTGCGTAGTGCGCGTGGAGAAATTGGACCACCCGTGCGTCGTCGTGACGCGAAACAGATCTGGTTTCTTGGGACAGAATTGGTCTTTTTTGATGTACGCGTACGAGTCGCCAATGTTGTCAAGCGACTTGTCTGTTTCCCACGCTTTGAACCCTATGATGATAGAGTTGGTTGGACTAGCTGGATACGACGGCTGCGGGCCGATCCAGGCATAGCCGAGCATGTGGCTTGTTTGCAAGTCGCCCGGACGGCATCTTTGACCTGCCGTGACGACGTACTTTAGCGACGCCTCACCCTTGAAGAATGACCCGCCGTAGCCCAAGCCGACGCCCTTCATTCCGGTGTTGTTTGTGGCGTGAAAGGGGATCAGGTCCCATTTCCAGACTGGTGGGATAGCGGGTATCCCGCAACCCTCGTCGCCGGTTGAAGAGCCGCCAGAGGAAGAGTCGTCTGATGAAGAGCCGCCGCCGCCGCTGCCGCCGCTACCACCACCACTGCTAGGAGAGTCATTGTTTGAGTTCCCGTCTCCGCTACTGCCGCCCTTTTTTGCGCTCGCACCTGGTAATGTCATGGCCAGAAGGCATGGCAATAACAGAGTCAATGGCTGCATAGCTACTCTTGCTGTCTTGTCCTGGTCGCAGGTGTTGGGAGGCGGTGAAATACAGAGTCACGTTTTTACACGAAAGATTTTACAAGAGAGAGGGAAAACCGACGCAGATATAAGGCTTAGGGCAAAAATGTAAAATTACAACACTCGACGATCTGCGGTTGTGACTTCAGCCGCAGCGGGTACGCAAGGCGTTTTGCCAACACGAGGAGACTTGGCAACAGTCTCGTGAATACTGTCCTGTTTTTAGGAAGACTATGAAACTAACTGCAGTTATAATTAATAGTGCACCGTACTTGACCTCTGACGGCTCTGGACTCGAGGTTTACTTAGGTAGTTAGTAATTATATGCTGCCCCCCCAGCGTCAAGCACCAACACCGACCACATAACATTTACAAAGGCACGCAGCCGCCCCCGCTCGTTTTAGGCTGACCCCGGTGGGCGTCCTTTGCCCTCTTTACTAATTAGGGATCTTTCAGTCGTTAAATAGCGTAAATAAAATACAAATCCAAACACATACTTCACTAGCGCCCATCAATCAGCCCTGCATGAACCAGACTGAATGGCTGTCGGGCGAAGCCCCACTAGGTACCTAGGTAGTGACGTCGGCAGTCATCCCTAGCTCCGAGAATGTGGTTAGCATTGCTGCCTGCTACAACTCGAGGTACCCCAAGGGCAGCAGGACTGCAAGTACTTGTATTGTTATTGAACTTCATTGGAGAAAAGTCATCTCACACATTACGCACCAAATCCTGCAAAGCGCCACGCAGGAAGAGACTTGGGAAGATGGGGCAGGTCATATCGGACGAGCAGTCGACGCATCGCTCCAAAGAAGAGCTGCTACAGGACCTGGTGAGTAGCGCAGTGCACCCGGCTCCTCCATCTTGCACGACTGACCTTTACAACATAGGCAGTGCGCTTCAAGGAGAAATGCTTCACTTCTCTCGAGTTTTACTCGCTCAAGGATGTTTTCAAGACTCTGGCCGATCGCCAGGGAGACGTCTCGTACCTAAAGGAAGACACCATCGCTCGCTACTTGGAGATACCCGACATTCTTGGCGCGTCGCCAGTTTTGTTCCAGATGGTGTCGTATGTGGGTGCCTTTCCCTTCCTGGCCGAAGCACCAGTAATTATCGAGTTTCCGCATCTTATAATGGTCGTAGTCATCATGACTGAACGATATAAACGGGTTCTTGCTCGCGGGTCAACCGACCGTACCAAGCTGCTCTTCAAGAGCATGGCAGTCTATGACCGCAAAGCATCTACGACAAGTCCCATCTCACCAACTATCCAAAGTGATGATACGGATCAGGCCGGTACCAAGTCGCTGGGCTTCACTGTTGACCAGCCCGGACAAGAAGATGATGACGAATACGCCGACGATGACCTCGTTCTTACCGCGTTTGAGCTTCTGGATATCGGCGATGCCGTCAAACAAGGCAGTGTACCCGAGGTACACGGCGCAATTATACCAATGGACAACTTTCGCAAGCTCGTGATGCTGCTACTCCTCGTTGCTCCTCTAGGTGAACAAGACAGTCTTGCGCAATATTCCGATCGTGTCACAGGCACCGAACTGGAGCACCTACGATCCTCAGCAGAGAGCATTTTATCGTCCTTTGCCGATGTAGAAACAACCCCTGGCATTCGATACCATGACTTCAAGCGACTTCTGCCCGTCATTGCTCCAAACCTTTTCAGCGGGTTCAATAACCTCTTCAATCACTTTCTATTCTCCAAGAATCTCGATTTTTCCAAACACAAGGGCGACGAGGCCAAACTCGAGAATCAGCCCGCAAAGCTAGCTCAGCCGCTGGTTCTCAACAATGGCGAGATTTTGAATGGTCATCTCTTGGCTCAAATATCCACATTCTTGCCCGCCTCCGACTTATTCCACCGTGTCCGCCTGTTGTATTCTGGAAACGAATCGGGCTTCTCCATCGGGAGCTTCGAGTCCAAAGTGTTCAACTGGGCTGCCCCTACGATATTGCTCGTCAGCGGAAGTCGGATCGGAGACGAGCCAGAAGGTGGGCAGGAGACCAACTTTGCCGAGTCTCTGCCTCTAAAGCGGTATCCGAATGGCAGCAAAGGCGAGCGCCTCACATTCGGCCTGTACGTTCGGGAGCCGTGGAAGCACACCCACAAAAATTGTTTCGGCGACTCCGAGACCGTCCTCTTTCAACTGGAGCCCGTACACGACGTCTTTCGGGCGTCAACCATCAACACCGACTACGTCACATTTACAAAGGCGCCCGCCAATCAGCCCTGCATGGCTTTTGGGTGTCCCCATCCCAAGCCAACAAAATCAGGCCGTACCAGCGCCACATTCTCACTGGGCGCGGTATCGCTTCTGTTGGATGGCTCGTTTGAGTTTGGCGTCTTCAACCACGATTATTCGTCCCGTGGCGGTGCGTTTCACACGAGCGCGGTGCGAAAGTCCAACTTTCAGGATCGGTTCCAGATTCACAAGCTCGAGGTATGGGGCTGCGGCGGCGACAAGGAAGCCGCCGCGCAGGCGGAGAGATGGGCGTGGGAGGAACGGGAAGCCGAAGCGCGCCGCAAGATTAATCTGGGCACTGGTAGTCAAGACCAAGACCGAGCGTTGTTGGAAATGGCGGGATTGATTGGAAATAACCGGAGCGGTGGTTCCATGTCCTAGCAAGACGCAGGAGAAATATATACTCGGCTCCTTCACGAGGACATGATCGGAACAGTCTCTGATAACTCTTGTTTAACTGCTTATATTTGAAACATGGTCTATCGCTTGTGGAGAGAGTAGTAGTGAGCATCAAAGCTACTTCGTATCGTACAAGGAAAGCGTCTGCTTTCCAACAACGCCAGATATATACAAGCCACAAGCTTTTCGAAACAGGGCGTTTATTTCTTGGACTCACCATCATCCTTCTTCTTTGAGCCATACACCTCTCCCAGAGCACCCAATGAGCTTCTGGGGTTCTCCCTTCTCTTCTCGATAGTCGGTTCACTGGCAACACCGGCAGCGGCGGCGGCGGCCTGCTCCTCGGCAGCTTTTGTTTCGGCCGGGCCCCAGAGCCCCATGCGGCCGAGGATACCGCCCGTGCCGCCGGCCTGCGGGTCCTTGTCAGCCTCTTGACCGGCCGCCGCGCTCGACTGCGCAAGGGCCTTTTTCTCGAGCATGGCGCGCATGGCCTTGTCCTCATCATCACGGGCCTCGAGCTCGCGGATCCATTTCTGGCGCTTCTCCTCGGCCGTCGTCTCCTCCTTGAGCTTGCGCAGCTCCTTGCTCTTCTCGCGGTCCTGGTTATAGTACATGCTGCCGGCGACCATGGCGATGACGGTGAAGCCCTGCGCGGCGACGCGCGCGCGAAACATCTTGTTGGCCTGCTTCGAGTCGCCCCGGCGGAGGGCGCGGTATGCGTTGATAAAGGCGAAGACGGTCAGGCCCATGCCTAGGGCGGGCAAATTTGTTAGCGTATTTGGCAGTCGTCGGCGGTGGACATGAGCGGGGGAGAGGTACCGAGCGGCACAAGAGGCTCTTCTTTGATCTTGCGAAAGAACTTGTGCAGCGTCTTTTCGTTGCGTAATTCGCTGTATCATCGTCGCGTGAGCAGTGGTGGCGCAGGAAACGGCATCGATTGAAACACGTACAGGTCATCGTCAAAGGACGAGGGCATCCCACCCGCGTTCGGTGAGGGTAGTTGCGCCATGACAGGGGATTTTAATCAAGTGTCGTCAACTGGTGAGGGGAAGGAAAAGATCAGTCGAAGCTGTCGACTGGTCGGATCATTGGTACTGCAAATCGGAAGCTACCAGTAACCATGCGCTGCTTTTGGTGGCGTCGCAAGACCCACCCACGACCTGCAAGCTCTCCATGGCTGCAAAACAGAAAAGAGCTTACCAGCCTTCCTTCTGCATGACTTGTCCTCAACATCTACCAGACACAACAAGTCGAGTATTACTATCACAGTACATTGCTTGTCAAAGAGAGCTATCGACCACGCATCACATCCAAATCGAAACTTCGAAACATCGAAACTTCGAAACGACCCATCTTAGCATCCACCCGCGCGGCAAGCCAGGGGCAGCCTTGCTCAAGCGTCAACCAGCACAACGAATAACATGACGCCAAGGTAGCCATGTGGTTTTCGACACCCTCTGCCGAGAGCCTCACGAGGCCGCGGGTGGCTATCGTCATTGTCTCCGCTTTAGCAGCCATCTCGGCAGGCTACTATGCATACCACAGCAACTCACCGCATTTCGTGCTTGAGCTGCCCGATGGGTCGCTACACCGAAGCAACGCGGTGCGCCGAAACCACCGCCGCTCCCGGCGGTCAGGAACTGTCTCCAGTTCGTCCTCGGATGTCGCTGGTGATGAAAATGCAGAGAATACCGCATTGCCACAGCCACCACCACAGCCCTCAACTGAGGGCGAGACTGGCGTCGACGAGAATAATGAGGACGAGTGGTGGAACGACCCGAGTCAACTACCTCCTCAGAGAGCAGGCCACAATATTGTGGGCTTGTTGTTTCGCGTATCAGAGGATAACGCGCGCCGCAATGGGTGCGTCCATAGAGGATGCCAATGTAATGCCTGCGGCATGGTCCCTATCCGAGGCATTCGCTACCGCTGTGCAAACTGTGCAGACTTTGACCTCTGTGAAACCTGCGAATCTCAGGGTGTCCACATCAAGACGCACATCTTCTACAAGATTCGAATTCCGGTCCCGCCATTTGGCCACAAACAAATGCAGCCGGTCTGGTACACTGGTGATCCAGAATCTTGTCGCCGTGCCGTGCCTAGAGGAATCATGGCAAGGTTGTCCAAGGAGACTGGCTTCGAGAGACCCGAGTTGGAAGCATTCTGGGAGCAATGGACCTTCATGGCCAACACGGAATGGAGAGATGACCCGGATCAGTTCTGCATCGCCATGGACCGCAAGACCTTTGAACGATGTCTTGTACCGACAGGTGCTTCCGCATATGCAGAACCTAATCTGATACACGATCGCATGTTTGCATTCTACGATTCAAACAATGATGACCTCATTGGCTTTTCTGAATTCTTACATGGTCTCTCCTACCGGCGACGGAAAGATAAGCTGCAGACTGTATTTGACGGCTACGATATTGATGGAGATGGTTACGTTAATCGCCGAGACTTTTTGCGCATGTTCAAAGCTTACTATGTTTTATACAAGCAAATGCATAGAGACATATTAGACGGCCTCGAAAATCAACTACTCGCGAGTACAGAAGCAAAGCACCTTGTCAATGGCCGACAGCCCCTCAGCAGTCTTTTTGGACGCGAGGAAAGAGTCCCACAGGCTGACTCGAATATGCGCTTTGAAGGCAAAACATATCATCCGGACGGCCATGTAGCAGTGGACAAGGACAAGGAAGCTGCCTTTGTCGAAAACGAAAACGACACTGCCACGCGGAGAGATATACTGACGAGTCTTTTTGCATGCGAAACGGACAGAAGAGCCCGACGACGCGGGCTGGTTATTGGTCATGATGGTGACGGGAACTGGAGAACAGCCCGTCGAGCCAGTGGTGCCGATGCTGACGGCACCTACTGGCTTACTATGCTTGATCCGCCGAACAATCTAGAACAGTTCTCGGATGTTTTACTTGGCAACAATAATGGCGCCGACGAAGACAGTGCGCAGCGAGACTCTGCTGATGAAGACGAGGGCACTGCTGGGGATGAACAAGGTCCCAACTCGAACAGCGCCGAAGCCAGGCCACCGACGGAAAGCGAAGCACGCGCAAGAGCTATTGAACGCAGTCGAAGACAAGCTCCTAAGTTGGACAAGAAGCGGCGTGATATGGCCAGGCGCAAAATTCATGACCGGTGGAGACGTCGACAGTTTTACCTCGATCAGGAAGAGGGTGGTGCCGCTCCGGATGACTGGAGTGACGGAGAAGACATTCTTGCCAAGGCAGAGCAAGCAGAGAGGCGAGAGAAGAGACGCCGAGAGAGGCGACAAAACGGTGCACCAGCATCGGTCGAGTCCGATACCAGCTCTGACGACATTCCATTCCAAATCAGACGTGATGATCCTGCTTATAGACATGGGTTTGCAGAAAACGACGCTGGAAAGGAAATCCTTTACCAAGTGACGCAGCAGGCATTCAATGAATTGTTGGACGTCATCTTCAAGCCAGCAGAGGATCTTGCGGTACAGGCTGCTGAAACTAGGCTTGAGCGCGCAGCTTACGCAGACCTCATTGACGAGTTTGATCCCTCGCAAGCAGACACGGAGGAAGAAGGCGAGGATGGTAAAGAAAAGACGGGCGGCGATCAGCCGTCTAGTGATAAGCCCGCCAGCGAGAAGAGCCTGGATGAATTGCTAAAGGACAGCGGATACTCGGTAGAACCGTCAGAGCCTCGTAACGCAGTTGAGTTGCAGACGGCCACCAGCGTTGAAGAGGTGCTGGAAGCGGCAGACAAGGCCGCAAATTCTGTCGCGGCGATGGAGGTACCGGTAACAGAGTATCGTGACCCTACGCTACCCCAATTTCGGCCCAACAGCGTAGCAGAGGCGGCCACTGCAGCTCCGTCCGTTACGGTATCTGAGGCTCCGGAAACGAAACGGAGTTCAACGCCGGAGCCATCCAATGCAACACTCAGGGAGTGGAAGCGCCTCAACCTGGCCGAGATCCAGGCTGAGGCCCGAGGAGGCTGGGGCAAGCTCAACTTTGCAGAGTTTGAAGAAATCTACAAGTCACAAGAGACGCAAGGGAACAGACTGGACTACTTGGGCAGCTGGATCGACTTTTGCATCCCATAGGAGAGAGATTGGACAAGGAACACTGCATAGGATTCAGCGACGGCAGAAGCGGTGGTGGGAGACTCGGCCGGTGACGACGTTGGGGTCAATGCTGGAGCCGATGGCGGCTGGGCCGCGCCAGCCCCGGGTACGGATCTGATTCTGTTCCAGACATGGATCAGGCAGTTTGTACTATAGCGCAGAGACGTACTCGTGGTGCAGTTTACAAAGCGATACTATGAGGAGAAGAATTCAATTAATATGCAATCAATATGCCTCAACAGTTGGTAAAAGCTGGGCTGCGTTGATGGATGCGACGATCAGCCTGTAAAGTAGGCCGCTATTCGGCCGAAACCCCCCACGCCCCACACGTAAGGCTGAGACTTTTTTGTCGGTCTTCTTCGCAGGCCGGTCTGAGGAGTAACGTACACATCCATGTAGCTCGAACTACCACTGCCCGAAGAGACGAAAAGAAGCTGAGAAATAAGCCCTAGTGGTGCGTAAAAGTGGAATTGGCAAGGGCCTGCATTGAGAACATAGGTGTGATGACCCGAATAGGCTCATATCAATGCTGGGGTATCGAACTTTTAGGACTCGGGCCGCGAGGCACATCTTGAGAGGCTGACTGGTTTCTTGACAATGGTTATGCCGTGCCTGCCGACTCTGGTGGCGAGCGAAGTTTTCGAGGCGCAACGACGGTGAGAATCAAGAGTTCATGGCCTGTGTGTAGACGGACAGCGAGTATGTGTCTGAAACAGGCCTTTTCGTTGTCCAGGGTTGTGCGTGAGGTGATGTGCATAATGACGGATAGTTGCCCTAGAACATGCCGGACGCCAAATTCAAATGCGTTTCATAATATGTCTTGTATATAAAATATACTGTACATGCACGCTGCACTCATCCACTGTTGAATGTGCCATTCGCTGGACATGGCGCTGTCACTCCGCACGTGCAACTCCATACGTACAATACAAGCAAACTCGTGTCACATTCAGAAACAACAGGCGATTAAAAATGACTCGTAGTGAAATGAAAATGGCATTCATTCCTCCAATCTGTGGAGGGGAGTTTTACAAGCAACGCTCAAAATCGTAAAGAAACCAAAAAAAACGCCATCCTATGCACGCAGCCATCCTATGCACGCAGCTATCCTATGTACGCAACCATCCCAGCTGTCAATCTTTATTTTCGGCTCGACTTGGAACGTTTCAGTCAAGCCTATACAAAGCACAACACATGCCCTTCCCCCATTTATTTGAGAATCTTCACCAGCGACCCTGCGCTATCCGTATCCAGAGCCTTGATGATGACGTAGCTCGTGCTCGCGGCCAGGACGCCAATGATGAGCGTCTGGATGGCGCCCGACAGTCCCGCGCGATGGTTGCGGATAGCGACGTAATTCTTCACATAGCCAAAGATTAAGAGTATGACGGCCGTCACGGCAATGGACACGACGAGGGCGTCGCCGACGCGGGGCATGACAAAGTACGGAATCATGGGGATGAGGCCACCGACGAGGTAGCTGAGGCCCATGGTGACGCCCGAGATCCAGGCGCGGTGAATGTTGGGCCGCTCGAGGCGCAGCGAAAAATCCACCATGAAGCGCGCCCAGGTATCGCGGCGGCGGCACAGCTCGTCGACGAGCGGCCGGGCGGCGTCGCGCGACACGGCGTACTTTTCGAGAATGGCGTAGACCTCGGCGCGGCGCGCGTCGGGCGCGGCGTCGACCTGGTCGCGCTCGCGGGCTTCGCAAGAGGCGTAGTGGTCGCGCTCCGTGACGGCGGCCAGGTAGGCGCCGAGGCCCATGGAGATCATGCCCGAGAAGAGCTCGGCGAGGCCGCCCATGATGACGATTTTGCTGCTGCCGAGGCTGGAGAGGCCGGCCGTCAGCGCAAAGGGCACCGTGAGGCCGTCGGCGAAGCCAATGATGACGTCGCGGAGGATGTCGGTCGTGTCAAAGAGACCGCCAGAGTCCTCGGGCATCGTCTTGGTCTCGTCGTAGAGGGGCGAGTACCGCTCAACGGCGGGCTCGCGGGGGAGAAGAGGAGAGTTTTCATTGTCAAACGCCATGTTTTGGCTGTGTCAAGGGGGGCGTTTGTGTAAGTTGGGGGAGTTTTTGTGATGTGTGTAAGTGATTTGTGCCTTGTGGTGAGGCTATGGGGAAATCGATTATGGGCAATTAAACCGACTGCTGAGAAAAAAAGACTTGTTATTGGGGTATCAAGGTTATCAGGCGAAAAGTAGGATGAAGACGAGGAATGCTCAGCTCTTGCAAAAAAAAGGACTTGCCTCACTACAAGGGAGCAAGCTCTACCATATATTCTTTTCCCAATAGCTCCCCCGGACTTCCACGCAGCCAATCACTGCAATGCCATTGCTGACCCTGCAATGTCATCTAAAAGCAACGAAATTCGGTTGGCTGGAGCACTTGCGGTCCCCTTGTAAAGTCGCCGCTCTAGCCTGGCCTTGGTGGTGCTGATAGATATGGAATTGACCAATCAGAGTGCGTCCTTTAGTCAGCTCATGGTCACGTCAAAAGTTCAAGACGGCACCACATTGGCCGCTCAGGGTCCGAGCTGACAAGAAACGGTGTGGACGTAATAAGAGATAAAAACCATCCCTTGTTTGAATATGCAATATTGGAACCGGTGGCTTTTTTTGATTCCGTCAGCCACTGCCGTTTGTGCCGATGCTTGTAGTTTGTGAGATGGAGACATGGCTCAATGTAGCCAAAACTGAGCAAAGTAATCAGACTTGGGATTTTTTCCCACATCAATTGTTGTCATGCTGATTTGGCAGCCTCTTCTGGCCAGTCTGGCCAGACGAGAAAATCATCAAACGACAAGTTGGCGTCATCCCAGCCAAGACCGTTTTCGCTCAACGGCATCAGCGCAGACTCCACACCACACAAGGCAAAGCCAGTGGTGTCGTGACAGCCTTGCTTCTTGTCCTCTTGGTCCATAGGCAACACCCCAAGCACAAGATCCAGATCCGCGTCAGTCCACGGCGACACGGTCCCGCTGGTAGGCGGCGACCAAGACTCGGCCTCCTTTTCGCCGCTGCGCAGAAACTCGCTCGGCGTCACGCCCACGCACCGCTTAAACACGCGGTGAAAGTGCCACTTGGAAAGACCCGTCTGCCTAGCCATCTGACTCAAGCTCAGTCGTTGTCGTCGTTGCCGCAGATTTCTGTCCGCGTTTGTTGCATCACCGTCACCGTCAGCGTTACCGTCACCGCCGTCTCGCCACCCGTCCACAAAGGCGCGAATCTTGCGCACCGCCAGCTCCTCGGGCATGCCGCCCGCCAGCTCCGGCCGACACCGCTTGCACGCGCGGAAGCCAGCCTCGTGCGCGGCGCGGCCTGTGTCGTAAAAGGAGACGTTGGCGCGGCGCGCGAGGCGCGCCTTGCAGATGGGGCGGCAGTATATCTTGGTGGTCTTGACGGCGTAGACAAAGAGGCCGTCGGCGGCGGCGTCGCGGTCCTGCACGGCCTGCCAGCGCCGCGCCTCGTCGCGGAAGAGCCGTGTCGAGTCGGTAGTGTTTTGCTGCTCAGCGCACATGTTTGGTGAATAGAAAGGGCAATCATGGCGACGAGTGCGCGTTGGTCGGCGATGAACAGCTCTTGATGGGATATTCACGGTAACTAAGCTGATAAAGCGGGTCTTGCTTTCAAAGTGACCAATTGTGTCTCGTATCATGACTTACACCATTCATGGAACGTAGCAATTGCGCTGGACGAGTCGCCACAAATTTGCCTCTGGTCGAATGTTGACGGAAAAGGTATTTTTCAAGTTATTGAATTGAGTCTAGATATGCATGCTGTGGACCAAAAGCTCAGGGCCTCACCAGGGATCGGGGCGCACACGCGCATCCTCACTGTCCCACTCCCACCGAAAAGAGCCCATCATAGTATGGGCCCGAGTAGCTACAGGCTTGCACCCATTCGCACCGTGTTTCGAGTCTCAAATAAACCCTTATTCAGAAAAAAAGCCAGTCGAAATTTTAAAGTTCAGTAATCCAATCGTAAGCGTCCTTGTTCATAAACATAAAATCATTGCAATCATTATCGCATCTCCACTTATACTTCATATTCGTTCATGTCTAGATGATCCTCATTTTGACATGACAGGTCAATATGAGGATCGTAAGTCTGGCTGTTGCGGACCCAATCATTGGTAGCCCCCGTGGCCTCGGCATACGCACAGGCGTTGTTGCGTGGCTGAAAATTGGGCATGGAGCGCGGAGCTTGAGCAAAGGAACCCGGAGAGCACCCGCCCTGTGTTGACCAAAAGCAGGGATTCTGCAGCCAGGAGGCTGTGTCCGGTGTTATGCCATGATGAAAGGGGATCAAGGGCATGCGAGTAGAGTCCAACAGCCCCGTGGTTCGGCGTCCATTTCGGCTCATGGCTTGTGGTGGGAAAAAGCCAAATTCATATTCCGTGTATGAGTTTTCAAAGCTATTGGAAGGCCCTGTTGGCGCCGACTCGCCTACGTAGGTACCTTCGTCCCGTTTCGAGCCTCCTCGTTGTTCGTGCATCGCTTCACAAGCTGAGTGGTTTCGCGGGGAAGCAGAATAGGGGCTGCGAGTTGGATACTCTGGGGGCGTATGAAAGTCAGCTTGGTTGGGTTCAAGGCCCTGTGAGGTCTGCCTACCAGCGCCACCAGCCTCAGTCTCTTCCAGAGGAACCTGTTGAGAATGTAATTGCGCGGGAATCGGGCTTGAGAAAGCAAAGGAAGTCGGGTCTCGGATAGTAGATGCGGGGGGCATGAAGAGCTCAGACCTCTGAGGGTAGCTCCCGCGTGCATTCGGCTCGACGACATTGGCCACAGGCGGATTTTCCGCTCGTGTAGAGGCTTTTGGGAGACTGGCTTGGGACGGCGGCGGCGGCGGTAGCATCGCACTGTGTCGGAAAACCGTGCCAGATGCAGAAGACAACGTGTAGTCTTCGTCATAGGCAGCGTGCAGAGCCTCATTAGAGCAGTATTCGATGCCGCAGTCAAACTCGTCGGTCAAATCGATTACATCAGAATGGCCTGCTGAGACCAAAGACAGTTTTGAACGATCAGTAGTGCTGCTTTTGTGCCTCTTCGGTGATCTGACGTGCCGCTGGTCACATTCAATAGCCCGACGGGACAACAGTGCGGTAGGCCCGGGTACGATAGCCACATCTGTCTCAGCAGCGATCACTGGCTTGTCCACTTTGCCTGCCCTGTTCTGTATCCAACGCATGATGTGGGCGGCAACCTCGTCGCTATTCTCTTCCAAGAACATCAGGTGGCCATTGCCATATGTTCGGTATCTCTCCAGAAATCCACAGTCGACAGTGAGGCCGGCTTGTTGCATAAAGTGCATTGTAGAACCGTCATACTCGGAATGGGAGCTTGCTTCGCCGGTAATAATCACATGGCGCATCTTTGCCAAGTTGTCGAGCTTTCGAACGTGCATTGTACCCTCCCCATGTGTCAACTTCTCTATGAAGATGAACCCAGCCGGGATGTTGTCTGGGCAGTACTGGAGCACCATCGCCTTGCCATTATCTTGACGGACAAAGAGAGCCAGGTCCAACGGATGCTGCCCGGTCGAATGTTTCGGATCTGACGATGGAAGCAGCTCCGTCGGCCCTTTTCGTAGATCCAACTCTGCGCGAACGGGTGGGTCGTATGTCAGCGGGATGGTAGACAAGCCGTACTTGAGACGATCCGGATTAAATTTTGTAAAGGTATCAAACCTTCGCTTGCCGTTTCGGCTTACGGTCGCGTCACAAAAGGGCGGGCCGGGCGGCTCGATAGCCACGACACCAACCACAAACTCTGGCACAACATCCGCCGCAAGCCAAGAAGCCGTCGCCCCCGTGCCCTCGCCGATGAGTACTGCTTTCTTGATTGTCTTGAGGAGGCATCTAAGCGCATTCTGGGCTAGCGTTTGTCGCTGCTCGACGGTAAAGAAGAGCGAAGTCAAAGAGGCGCAATACCTGTCGAAATTGCCATCGTTCTTCCTGCCGGTCTAAGACAATTTGGCGAGTTAGTAGGCGGTGCAGGCAACAGGCACATTTCTGTACTTACCCCTGGCCATTTGTTGTGATTCTGGACCGTGGACCAGCGGGGATCAGCTATGTGGTTGAAAACTTCCGGGGTGGTGAATTCCCTCTCAATCTGGGAGCCCTTGATGCTTCGAATCTCTACATCTTTGATTTCTTCCTTGGTCAGGTTATTCGACTTGCCGGTACCTGGCAAATCGACAAGATAGACCCGAAAGCCCTTGCCCACAAAGTACGAGGCCCAGCCCGGGTCTCCGTCGGGTTTTGTCAGCCAAACCTGTTGGTCAGCGTGCTGTCATCAACCCAAATGCATTGAAGAACTAACTTGACTAGAGTGATAGTCGCCATGTACCAGGATAATAGGCCAGTCCTGGGTCATTCTCTGCGGCTCAAGGCACTCTACGTACATCTGCCCGCGAATATGAGTACAGTCGTCGGGTTCGCTGCCCGCCTCCCACTCGTTGTTGACGTAGAAGGTTGTTCTTCTCGCAAGGCTCTCGCCTTTTTGCTTGTTGGTGGCCGCCTGAGCTCTCTTGGGCGGCATTCTGAAAAGAGACTTGGCCGTCAGCGCGCTGCAGCGAGGGACAGCTTCGTGCTTCGGCGGCTAGGCAACTCAGCGCGCAAGGAAGGCAGGCGACTGCGGGTGGAAATGAGTAAGTAAAGATCAGGAAGGAGGAAGAGGAGAGCCAGAAGGGAGGAAGAAGGAGGCAAGATGGCCCGAAGTACACGGAAGAGATAAGAAGAAGAGTGACTTATCCGTTTGTGAGCGACGCGCCGCCAGCTGGCACGCACGCATGACCAACACGTAGTCATGCAAACAGTAGCTACCTATCCTACATAATGTTACTTTAATGCTAAACAAAAAAATCATACATGCCTATGGCGATCCGTGATCAATCGCATCCTCCTTCATGTCCGGCACCCATCCCTTTGGTCGCTCACTGCCCCTCACGACGAGGCCATACCCGAGCTTCTCGACCTTTCTGACGCTCTGCCGCATAGCCTCGACCTTTTGGCGATAATCGCGCGTCGGCACATCGCGCATCATCTCAAACGCGCAGCCCAGCTCCTGCATGTCGCTGAGCAGCGTGCGGCTGTGGCCGTCGTCGCCGTCTCCGCCACCGAGCAGCCGGCCCGTCTGCGCCGTCGTCACCGTCGCGAAGCGCATCAGCTCGCCAAACAGGTCAAACACGCCGTACATGTAGTCGTACTCGGTGAGGCCGACGAGCTCGGCCGCGGGCACGGCCGCCTGCGCCTCGGACAGCGTGATGAGCGTCTGGCGGCGCAGGTAGTGCGCAAAGGAGAGCGCCTCGACGAGCTCCTCGAGGCACCGCATCGTCGACTGGTAGCGGTAGCGGTTGATGGACTGCAGGTCCGGCGCGACGGAGCTGAGCAGCGTGGCGATTTCGGCGAGGCGCGTGTCCATGTCCTTTTGGATGTTGGGCGGGAGCTCCTTGTTAAGCTCCTTGACCCTGTTGCGTGGCTTGGTTAATATTCTGCGGTAGACGAGTTGAGTCCTTCCTTTTTGCTGGTTGTGTACCTTTGTAGAGCAAAGATGCTGGGCGAGGTGTTAGTAAAGAAGATGACATGACTTGCAGATGGCTGTAGGAAAAAACGGACATCTTTTTGCTTTGTGCTGTTACATCTCTCGAGACCTTTACGAGGCGCTCGCGTCTATCGTGGTGCTGGTCAAGCTCATCGCGGAATCCCTCAAACATGTCGTGAAAACGGCCTCGTGGGGCCTCTGCCGCGACCTTGGCTTGGCCATTGTAATCGCGCTTGACGGCTGACATGTCAGAGAAAATGCTGCTGTATGATAATGTGTACTATTTATCAAGTTTCTTTATACGAGAAAGATTAGGATAAATTGCCAATCAGACCGGGTTGTCGCTGATGAATTGATGAAGGATCTTGAAAGCTACCTTGGGCTTGGAGTGGAGCTGCCAACAAGCTGGGAAAAGTTATGGTGGGCTCACCCAAGTTGAGCTGGTGTGGATCTGCATCTCAAAGTGAAGCGCTCTGAAAAGGGGAGCTTGTCGGCGTTTGGACACGCGACGACAATTCACCAAATCTCATCTTACTTTTCCCGAGCGACACGGCGTTTATTGGCAAATTTTTCAATTGAATCATTGCAAATTCATCAACAATAGCAGAAGCAATACATTCGGATTATATCATGGCTGGCAAATGATGTCGCATCTGTAGCACCACTGAACACCTCATCAACAATACCGAGCATACCGCAAACTCATATAATTCACACCGGCACCTACAATCAGAAAATGGCAAAACCAGCAGCCATTCCCGCCGCGAGCAGCAGCAGTAGCAGCAGTCGTCTACGCCCTCTGCACGCGCTCTTCGACCCCATCCCGCTCTTCACTCTCGCCGCCCTCCTCCGCCTACTTCTCCTCCTCTACGGCGCCTGGCAAGACGCCCACTCGGCCCTCAAGTACACCGACATTGACTACCTCGTCTTCACCGACGCCGCGCGCTCCGTCTCCCTCGGCTCCTCGCCCTACGCGCGCGCCACCTACCGCTACACGCCGCTGCTCGCCTGGCTGCTCCTCCCCACCGCCGCCACCACCACCATCCACCCCTTGCTCTTCCACTCCGGCAAGCTTCTCTTTGCGCTCGCCGATCTTGCCGCCGGCTGGCTCACGCTCCGGCTTCTACGCGGCGATGGCGGCGGCGGTGGTGGCCTCCGACCATCACCACAGTCGTCCTCCCAAGATAGCCGCATGACGGCATCGCAGAGAGCAGGGGCGTTTGCGGCGCTGTGGCTCTGGAACCCCATGGTCGCGACCATGAGCACGCGCGGCAGCGCAGAGGCCTTGCTCGGCGTGTTGACAATGGCGCTGCTGTGGGCAGTCGCCCGCAAGAGGGTGGTGCTGGCCGGGGTGGTGCTCGGGCTGGCGGTGCATCTGAAGATTTACCCGTTCATCTATGCGCCGGCGGTGGTCTTGTGGATGGACGAGGAGAGGATAGCGACGGGCGGCCGAGGCAAGGCCAGAAAGAGTACGACAAAGACGCTGTTAGAGGCGGCAATGCGCTTCGTGACGCCGGCGCGGATCAAGTTTACCGTTGCCAGTCTGACGACGTTTATGCTGCTCAACGTGCTCATGTACTCCATGTAGGTGTTGCTTTCCCGCCTAATCTCTTCTACTCTCTTCTACTCTCTCTCTCTTTCTCTCTCTCTCT
>NW_007930848.1:591809-607134 GCF_000280675.1 Beauveria bassiana ARSEF 2860
TTTCTCTCACTAACCTTGAAATGAAAAAGCTACGGAACGCCGTTTCTGGTGCACACCTATCTTCATCATGGCACCCGCATCGACCACCGGCACAACTTTTCACTTTACAACATTCTGCTGTACATCAACTCGGCGACGCCGCGCGGCTCCGTCTCGTCATCGTTGTTGCTGCGCACCGAGTCCATCGCCTTTGTGCCGCAGCTGCTCTTGTCGTGCGTGCTCATCCCGCTCGTTCTCGCCAAAAAGGACCTCGCCACGTCCATGATGGCGCAGACATTTGCCTTTGTCACGTTTAACAAGGTCTGCACGTCTCAAGTACGTTTCCCCCCCCCCCCTTCCCATTTCTTTATCCTTTCAACTTTTGTTTTGGCACAAAAGAAAAAAAAAAGAAAAAAGCTGCTAATGATTTGGTACTAGTATTTCCTCTGGTACATGATTTTTCTGCCGCTCTACCTGCCAGGCTCATCGCTGCTGCGGAACCCCAGGCTCGGAATCTCGGCCTTATTGCTGTGGGTTGTCGCGCAGGGTGCGTGGCTGCAGCAGGGCTATGAGCTTGAATTTCTTGGGAGGAGCACTTTTGTACCGGGCTTGTGGTTGGCCTCGCTGGCCTTTTTCCTAGTGAATTGCTGGATATTGGGCATCATTATCAGCGACGGAGCACGAGGTCGTTCAGTAGATAAAAAGACGCATACAGAATGAAAACTTGGACATCAGTGGCTCCGAGAGAAAATTGGCTAGTAGTAAATTAGAGAAATTTGGTCATTGATTTTAAAATTTCTTTATTATCGTGAGTGGCATAGCTCAATATGTATAGCCTAGTTCCATTTGCGCGTATCTTGGTACTCTGCGATGTGATGTATCTAAGAGATCGGATATATCTCCCCCACTTGAACCCAAGAATAAACAAAAATGTGTAAATAGCTGCCCGGGGGTATATAGGGCCTGGCAAAAGTGAAAATTATCCAGTCTCTTCGCCACAAATAACGCCATGCTGCCGCAAATTAAAAGAACAAGAAAGCGAGCCCAACGCCGGTGTATGATGCAATTGTAGCTAATTGGTTCCGAGTTTTCTGTGCCGCGCATGACAAGGCTGGGCGGCTCACAGAATCACCGTGCGGGTTGAAAATATTTGGTAATTGGAAATTTTGAGGGAGGTGATGCGCGCACGCGGGTTCTCGGGTGAAATGAGGATTCGTCCGTCTTTTCCGTAGGAAATGTAGCCAAAATTCTCGCTCAAATCCCGGAATTTGGCGGTTGGGCGAGCCGTGGCCATTTCGTTACAAATGTCCCTGCTCCAGACTCCGCTGCATTCGCCGCGTTGAAACAAAAAGTATGGGTTTAATGCGGGAATAATTGAGTCTATGGATCGAATTAGTAGAGAAGGCAGATATTGGTATCCGTAGTGTGTATACGAACCTAGATCGACGAACCGAATTCGGAGATATTCAACGCGCTGGAATCGAGCCAAAGATCTGATGCCAGAAATGACGAGCTTTTCAAAGGCCTCGATGAATCCCATATCTTGAATACCGGAGCCCGAGTCGGAGAAGATGTTGGAGTGACGACAGCAATTCTTAAGAGTGATGTCAATGGACCGGAGTCGACTTGGTGCAACGGCGCTCTGACTGGCCACCTGGAAAAAGTGATGGCAGATGCGCCCAGTGTAAGAAAACTGCTCGAGCCTCGGTATGATATTTCCGAGGACTGCGCATATATGTGTCTGGTGAGATGCTTTGGCATAAAACGCCGGAACCACGGCTTCCCGCCTGTAATCGTTTTCGAGGCACAGGCTAAGATGCTTGATACTCGCCGGAATGAACGGCATGAATCCAGAAACAGTAATGTAGCTCTTTGACTTGGGCTTGCTGTAAGCGCCTTGCCATTCCTCTAAATTGGGAAGAGCTCCAAGGATGGAAACAAAATCAGAATGGTCTCGCATCAGGTTCCATTGGCCTTTAGTGACGAGGGTCGTTACGGAGGGTATGAGGGGGAGAGTTGGCTCTGGGTGGAGGCAACGGCGATTATAGTTGAAGTGGACAACCTGAGGCGCTTTTCGACGTTCACCCCCCTCTAGTGTAAGAACCCTCGTCCGGGGCAAGACAAAAGATACAAATTTGAAGACATCCTCGAGGGTGCAGTTGTTCCCTGCGAGGGCATAGGACGCAGCCGACAGATCATCGGTGAGGATCACGGGCAGCAGGAAGGTATCGGAAAGTGCCAGAGGTCCGTGGCTTGGCTGAAAAACTGGGAACCAGATCTCAATATGTCTGACATGGTCGGCAAGATGCTGGCCTGGACCGGCGAAATGAACAATGGCCTGGTTAATGGAGCCGACGGTGCCTTTCAATTTGAGATGTCGATAGAGTCTCTGCTGCACCAAGATTCGCCAGGTGGGGCTGATGAGCGCCAAGCGTGTCATTTCCCGTCTCCTCGAGGAGCGCAGCGACGTTCCCAAGCTACCAGCTGCATTAGGCGACCACAGGCCAGACCTGGGGCAGATTTTGGGACTGACTCCGAGTAAATGGTCCAAGATGGCTTCGTGGATCTCGATGGGCAGACGAGAGAAGTGTGCGGCCGGTCGTCTCTGTTTATAAGTCTCGTCGGCAGATGGAGATGTGGTAATATGGTCAAGGGCAAGGGCAAGGGCAAAATCCAGTGTGCTAGAGTCTGCAGCTTCCTTGGTGTCGGTGAAGGGGTAGGGCGTGCTGCTGGGCCGCGCGGGAGGGACGACGGGAGAGTCGGGCTCCCGGGATGATTTCGTGTCTGGACTTGCGCGAGCGCTTTGGGATGAGGGCGGAACGGATATACTCGATGTGACTGGCGCGAACCTGTATGGTAGTCGAGGAATGAGGTGGTCGGACGGGGTTACTGGGAGTATTTTGTAGTCTGCAGCTACGGCTAGTTCGATGGCAAGGGCATCGCGGTCGAGAGTGCAAAGGTCGTCCATGACGGCAGATAGTTAGGAATAGAAGCGTACTGCAGCAAGGACAGGAGCATCTCAGTCACGACCGGGAGACGAGGGCGGCAGAGAGGCGCGGCGGGCTCGAAGCGCCGGATGGCGAGAAATCGAATTCCAGGATGAGGTTGAGACGACGAAGAATGGGAGAGAGAAGCGTTCGGTTGAGGCGAAAGGACGAAAAAGTAGTGGTTGCAAAGGCCAACGGTGGAAGTAGCAAAGGTTTCAAGGTACGGAATCACGTAGCGGACTGCGATCAAACAGCTGCGAGTGTGGTGGCCAAAGAAAAGTCGTGGTGGCGCAATGGGAGAAAGTTTGTAACCAAGCCTTGTGCAGTGTTGAGATTTGGGCGCAGTAATAGATGGTTAGTGGCACATAGAGACTACCGTCAAGGCAGGGCGAATGTATTTTCTCATAGGGCGGCAGGGTTGCTTGCGTGTCGATTATGAGGTCTTTCGGAGAAGCCGCGAGAAAAGGTTGGATGGTGATGTAGTGGCGCACTTGGGAGGGACCGGTCGGGATCGGAAACTGCCGCCGCGTCAATGCGGTATCGCTGCGGTTGAGGTTTCGAATCGATCAAAAGGACACAGTGTGCACGGCGAGAGAAGAAGAGGTGCAGCAAAACACAAGGCGGGAGAATACCTAAGAGAAGATAAAGGAAAGCAGAGGCAAAACGCAAACGCAGCAAAAGGGAGGAAGATGGGGAAATTGGGCCATGTGTTGTAATGGAGGCACGGCAAAATCTGGGCATCTGCAGGTGGAGAGGATGTATCCTGCATACCAAGCCAAGGTGAAGAGGTACATTAGGCCTACGTTAAGTAATCCGTGCAGAGTCAGGGATCGGCTAGCCACCTACCTCTTGGAGCACCACTGAAAACATCACTGAAAGCACCGTTGAAAAGCACTGCACAAATGCTCCACACGATGGGGGGTCGTCTATTTACGAGGTATTTCCTGGATTTAGGCGTGAGATGGTGTCATTTCATTAACCCTGCCATATTTAGAAGACCCTGAGAGTTGTTTGGCCACGTAATTAAGAAAAGATGGCCTTGGACGAGTTGGATCATCATCCATCCCAAGGTGCCCAAAATGCCTTTATCAATCAACAGTACAAATGCCCGAGATGCCCAAAAAATTTGCCTGGATTAAATACCACCCGATGCTCATCTCATAGGTCCGGCCCCGCCGTCACCGCCTTGGGCCGTGGCCGGAGAGGTGCTGCTGCCCAGTGATGCTCCCGCCTTTTTTTTTAGCTGCGCCCCATCGGCCAGATCTGGTGATGGCGCCCACTTTGTAAATGAGCTGCGGCCAATTGATTTCCTGATTCTACATCTTTTTCACTGGTAAACACCTCGCCGCCTCTTGCAAGATATGTCGTCCTCTATCAAAATCAGACAAGATGATAATTTATATATCTCTCCCCACATCGCTTTTTACTTTTCCCAGTCTCGCATCTATTATTATGAGGAATCATTCATCGCCCTGGTACGGATCCGTACTTGTTGTAAGAATGAGAGTATACGTAGCATCGAGAGTACTTTTACTCGTCACCGGCTGCATATCGCCTCCATGATACGTAGAAACAGTTGTCCTATTAACGATGGTTTACTGCTTTGCAGATCGCCACGCGTCTTCCTTGCCAACCAATGCCACCGCCACCGCATCACGCGCGCTCCCAACCATGCAGCCATTTAGCCATCCAACCATCCAATCATCTAACCGTCCAGCAGCTCACGTGTCTACACCATGGTTCGGCTAAGAACCCGTGCTTCACCACGTCGAGAAGAAAAGAGTCAAAGTGTATGCGTAGTAAGGCGCCCAAATACTGGCAATACTCTGACTCTCGGATCCAGCCGCCACCGAATATGTACGGCGCTCGCATAGAAGCTGTGCGTGAAATCGCAACCTTTTGCCACCAACTTTTCTTGAAAGAAATTAAGTTGATGTGTACAGCAAACGTTCCGTAGATCTTGATTGATGGCCGCCATTCAACGTCCGTGTGTGATTTTCACGTTGCAGCCACCCGTCGCTCACTACCACCCTTCCCAGCAACACGACCATGGTCCCATTCCTCGAGTAGGGTCCAAACATTTCAAGAATCACTATTGCAAATCCTCGTTTAGCCTCATCTTTTCCACCTAATTCGCGACGACCCAGCCTTTGATATGATTTGAGTCGCTGTAGAATTTGTCTCGCCGGCAATTAGCAGCATGGCTGGTATAGGAGCTTGGCCCGAGAAGGGCTGCTTGCATCCCATGTTGCAACGCCAATGTCGACTTTGTCCCCGTTTGCCCGTTTCGACCAAAACGTAAAGTGTCAGGCAGCTAAAGAAGCGGGGCTATTGATAACCAATCTGATTCTGTGGCTTTAAACAAGATAACAAAGGGGCCGGGTTTCACGTCAGAGACAGTGGGCCCGCGATGGCAAGATGGGTAGTTCTTGAGTCTTGGGGTGTTCCGTCAAATCTAGCCATTGAGCCTCAAGCCGCTGCCAAGTTCAAGTCTTATTATGGCCCATGTGCAGAAATGAAAGGAGCGCCGAGAATTAGCTAGTCATTTCTGGAAGAGTGCTCTTTGGGTGCAAGTCATTCTTCCAAAGCGAGTCAAACGAGCCCGGATAACCGAACAACCGCTGTTCAGGAATAAGTTGGACATTTCCCCAGACATTCGAAACGCTGCGCGGTTACATAGCTTGGCTGCAAGAACTCGATGTCATCTCAAGTACAGCATGGATGAGACTGGTTGCATACACCCCTTTTACTGATAACTACACTGCTTGCCCGAGGTTGTGGAAGCTGCGCATGATAATGGTAGTCTCTTACGGGACACCTGAGAGCTCACCAGTTTACCGCGCCCCTATTGCCTATTGTGCAGCAGAGCATCTAATCCCGAGGCTAAGAATTGTACGTTTCAAACAAGCCGATTACCTGAGAATACGGTAGCATTGATGATTATGCAAAAGAAAATTGATGACAATCTTTGCTTTCTAAGCGACTGGGAGTAGGCCGACCTGCTTGTATAAGCCGTGCTAATTAACCGGTATACATAGGTAGTAATTAGCTCGCTGGCGCCCTGCAGCCACGAGCTCTTAACATTCTATTTCTTCTCCGTGCAATCGAAGAAGGGGAACAAAAAAAAATAGAGAAAAAATAAAGAACAAACTAAACGTTTAATTTTGGATCAGCCTGCAAGTTTCGTTCAGCTTCGACCGCACCAGCAGCGTGATTTTTCGGTGCCTCGGGATCCAATCATCCCGCTCACACTCCCCCGGCGCCAAAACACGGCTTTCAACTACAGTGGATGTAATTCTGCGGCCACGACCGCCCGAATGAGAGCGCCAAGGGCATGCACGACAAATATGGCCCAACTTGCCTTGCTTGATGATTCAAATAATTCCGAGCAGCAATGTGCCAGTCAGATTTTTATTTTTTATTTTTCGATTCATTAGGGATGATTCTCTCCACAATCACCTATGCCGTATTACGGACGGATATAAGTGCATCACTAAAACTTGCCCGCCATGGTTGATGAATTTTTAGCCATATACGGATGATTACCCAGTTATTACCTTAGTGAATAGCATCAGTAATAACTACATTGTTCCAGCACGTCGGTCGACAAATAACTCCCCTTCCTTGATTATTTCTCTCTCAACCACCCCCTTGGAGCGCCCAGCTGTTTGAGACTTGCATCCGTGTCCGTATTTCGAAACGATTTGTCCTGCAGCCTCTGACAGTTGATCCCGCACCTGTCAGCTACCCTTTTTTTTTTTTTTCAACCTTCCCCTTGAGTCTTGGCCAATCAAATCGATTCGGCTAGCCGCCCTCCGACTTAATTTCCTTACCCCATGTACCCATCTTTCTCCATCGCGCCTCTTGAGCACCCCCGTTCCGGAGGGGCCCTTGTTCGAACCAACGACAACACACACACACACATACACACCTTACTTATAATGTACACTACACAGAGCTTGCTTGCTTGCACGTCGCACCAATGGCCCGCCCGCCGCAGCATCCAGCGGCTAAACTGCTGGATTTGGGCCTTTTCGTGCACGTTTGACCGACCGCTTCTCATGCTACTTTGTTATTATTAGCCAGCATTCGTACGGTATTTCTCGCTCCTTTTTGCCCACCCCCTTGGTGCCCTCCCCCAGTGCCCTCCCCAAAAGAGGCACCCAGACTGGAATCATCTGCCACCCCCCTTCCCCCTTCTTGGCTTCTCGCCGTTTTGTCAGGAAAAAGAAGAGGCCAGCCAAATATGGTTTCCAAGTAGACGGGGCTTTTGCTTCAGAAGTTCATATGCCCATGTTTCTCCCTTTAGCCTCTGCCTCTGCTTTCCGGCGCCCACTCTTGGCATTTTCTTCAGCTTATTCCCGCTTTCTCTTCTTGTTTGTCTATTTCTAGTCCGCTTACCCTCGTGTAGCCCTCGTCTCTCTTTCTTGCCGCCTTCTTTTCTTCCTTGTCCCCTGTCCTGTGTAGAGTTCTCTTCTTTGGCGGGCCATTCTTTCAATTCACTTCTTGATTGTGTTTGGCTGGGCCAACAACTCTAACATCTTAGCTCTCTTGGTCTTTCTGCCTTTTATTCATCTTTATTATTATTATTATTACTATTATTATTTCCTTTCCGCCAGCGCTGCTTTTCTTGTTCGTCATTTCTGTGTCTTCTTTTCTCGTGCCATCGCCAGCACTTCGAGCCTCTTATTGTTGCGGCTCCGACACATCCGCTCGATCACGCTTCATCACCAGGCTGCACATCTGCATTCACCAGATTCCTCTTCACCATGGCGCAATTACAATTCCTCGTCGCCTCTTTACTCTTGTTTCTCGGTCGCGCTGCCGCTGCTCCTCGTAATCCCCCCGCCGCCGCCGCCGCCGGCCCCGACTCGACCGGTTTCAGGCTTCCCATCAGCAACTTCAACGCCAAGGCTGAGAATATCATCCCCAACCGCTACATTGTCGTGTACAAGGGCGAATTCAACTCAACCGCCATCGATGCCAAGGAGGCGTCCTTTGCCACCACCCTCAAGAAGCGCAACCTCGGCAAACGCGGCCTTGGCGGCCACCTTCTCTCCACCGAGGTCCGCTCGCTCGCCATGGATTCTTGGCGCGCCAGCATCCTGGACGCCGACGACGACATGTTTATGGAAATGTATAACTCGAACGAGGTTGACTACATCGAGGCCGACGCACGTGTCCACACCTTCCTCACCTTCGCGCAGACCAATGCCCCCCCAGGCCTCGCTCGCCTCTCCCATAACCGGACTGAAAACAGCCCCAACACCTATGTCTACGACTCGTCCGCCGGAGAAAATATCACCGCCTATGTTGTCGACACTGGAATTCGCACTTCCCATATCGAGTTCGAGGGACGTGCTGTCTTGGCTGCCAACTTTGTCAACAATGTCGTAAGTCTGAACAAGACACCCGATCCACGCCTTTCTGCTGACCCATTCTTCAGGACACCGATGAAAACGGCCACGGGTCGCACGTCGCCGGAACCATAGGCGGTGCTACCTATGGTGTCGCCAAAAAAGCCCAACTCGTGGGTGTCAAGGTCCTCGACAAGAACGGCGCCGGTGCCAACTCGGGTGTCCTCGACGGCCTGCAGTTTGTCATGAACGATGTTTTGAAAAGAGGCCTCGGCGGCAAGTCCGTCATGAACATGTCCCTCGGTGGTGGCCGATCCGAGGCCGTCAACCGCGCCATCCAGCAACTCTTCGCCGCCGGCATTGTCCCCGTTGTCGCCGCCGGCAATGAAAACGTACACTAGTTCTTACCCCATCACCCCAAGACTCACATGCTAATACATGTGGTTTGTAGCAAGATGCAGCCAACACGTCGCCTGCTTCCGCCAAGGCCGCAATATGCGTCGGCGCCATCAACGCCAAAAATGATGTCAAGGCCAGCTTCTCCAACAAGGGCGAGGCCGTCGATATCTTCGCACCCGGCGTTGACATCCTCAGCGTCGGCATCGACTCCGACACAGCCACCAACACCCTCAGCGGAACCAGCATGGGTACGTACCGCGCTCATGTGCTTGCAACTTCATGAGTCAGCTTTACTGATTTCCCCTTTCTTCCCCCAAAAACAGCATCACCCCACGTCGCCGGCCTTGCCGCCTACTTCCTCGGTCTCGAATCAAACCTCAACCAGCCCGCACAGGTCGCTCGGCTCATCACGGGTCTCGCCGACAGAAGCGGTGACGAAGTGCGCCGCAACGACCCGCAAACCACAGACCGCATTGCCACCAACACCATTGGATAAGTGTGCAGCGCTCTGGAAAACAAAGAATGAGAGAAAGAGTGATCTGTAGGGTGAAGGATGTAATTACATGGCTGCCCTCTCTTGATACCCGACATTCCGGGTACCCTTGTACATGCATGTGTTGCCTGTCAACTTGAGATTAGTAGGTATCATTGACGAATCACCCTTAAAGCTGAACGCGCGGTTGTTGCGGTAAACGAATTACGAATTGCATCAAGATCAACAAGCAAGAGGCCCAACTGAGGATTGAGTTTGTAATAATATCGTTTAAAAAAGAAAGACAGCTTACATAATGGGTATGTCTGCTTTTCAACAAGGAACGGCCTTTGATAAACACGAAAAGCAACACCAAGTCGTGCCCGGCTCGCAAGAGCCAGGCTGAGAGCAAGATTGATATAAGCACTTCTTCGGCACAACCATAGTCATAAAAGGACTAGATTGCAATTTGACATCCGTGCTAACAGATTTGTACAAATCAAAAAGCAAAGTATGAAGACTCACAAAACGCTGCCCACCGACGGGTATCAAAATGGCATTAATAATTAGTCTCGCTGATAAAGTGGCCGTTGCAATCGATTGCAGCCTTGTAAAATGTCGCATGGTATATGGTGCGTATATAATGACGTCTCGGACGGCCGAAATAATAGGGTCAAAGTAAAAACAATTCGACACGCATACGTTATACATTATTTCTACAACTCGTCGCGACCAGCACCGGCGAGAGGTTGGGGGGGTTTGGGAGCGTCGAGGCTGGTCCACAGCTTCTTCACATCGTCAAACGTCGAGGAAAAGTCGGCACCAAAGAACCAGGCAATACCAACCTGAAGCCTCGTCAGTCATTAGTATAGCAGCAAGTTCACTTAGAACTTACCATAAGAAGAGCCATGAAGACAAGGGAGAGAATGACAACCATCCACATAACGAAGCCCTCACCGGGGTCAGCAGTAGGCTCGCCCAATTGTCTCTTCTCGTTGGCAGCATTCAATTTGGCCGCATCCTGCTTGGGATACAAAGTCTCGATGAATTGCTCAATCTGTAACATTGTCAGTACACAAGCAGCGAGGGCCAGGTTTTGTTGACTTACCTTGGCACATCGCGCACTAATGGCCAAAAAGTTAGGATCACGCGGATCGTTCTTCCTATGAATGCGGCGAACGTATCTCCGGAAAATTTCGCAGACAGTAAAGAGGTTTTGTGTGGACTCGAACATGATTTGGCAGGTATCGCCCTTGGTGATCTTTACATTCCGCTCGAGGATGGCGGGATTGCGAAATATTAGCTCGAGTGTGGCAATTGCCATCGTCTGTGGGATAGCAACAAAGTTGAAACAGCTCTGATCGCGCATGCCGGCCATATAGAAAAGGCACTCTTCAACGTGTTTGAGGGCATCAAGCACCATTTCGGAAATGCAGTTGAGGGCCTGTTCACGCTTAGAAAGCTCAAAGAGGTCCTCCCATTTGTCGACATGCTTGCTCCAGATCTCTTTGGGATACCAACGACGACCGTCGACCCAATCCTCGTGAATGTCACGAATGATATTTGTCTTTTGTAGGAATTGTCCCATAGACTCTGTGAGGGATGGCCTCTCGGCGAGCTTAGGGTTGGCCAGCTCAGAGGTAACAAAAAGGCGAGTGAGACCCTCACCAACGAGGCCAGCAACGTAGTGGCAGTAGAGCTCATAGTCCTCGATAGTCTGTAGGCCGTTCTCAATCTTGTCGGTGTCGGCGGCGTAGTCAGCCATGCCGTTGCCCATCTTCTTGGTGAGGTCCTTGATAATTTCGTAGTACTGGGGCTTGAGGTTCTTCAACTCGGCAATGACCACGTCAAAGTGCTCGAGCAATTCGGCATCCTTTTCTTTACTACCGTGAAATTGCCAGCCATCAATTTCCATAGTATCGTGGAAGTTGCGTAACAGAGGGGTTTTCTTGTCGAGAGGAATCGTCATGTCATCTTCGATAGTGTCCAAGCCTCGGAGGACAAGATAGAAAAGAGCTACAGATACGAGAAGTTCGGGGTTCAGCTCCTGGATAACCATGGCAAAACTGCGACTGGTCATGTTGAGGTAGCGAAAGCACTCCTTGAGATTTGCAGACTCCTGGCTGGTGTCACGCCTGTGAACGGGCTCATGCCAGAGCTTCCTAAGCGACGTTAGCTATGTGCTTGACAGAATATGCTAGTCGCTGACCGTACCATTGGATAATGGAACGCAGCTGGTTTGGATGCATCAGGTAGTAAAAAGCACCCATTGTGACGCTGTAAAATTTTCCTTCTGCTGGTGGGGTCAAGACGCGGAACTGCAATTGAGGGAGAATGGATTGGAACAAGTGAATGATTCAGTGTCCTAGATGTAAGAAGGACACAACTAGACAGTGCGAGCCTTGAATGAGATAGATAGGCCTCAGGATCGTAAGAAGCTGGCAGGCAAAGTTGGTAGAAATTGAAGAAGGAAAATTAGGGGCTCGTAGGAATTTAACTTATCCATAGGCAGTTGGGTCTCCACGTGGGGAACCAGGCTGGTTGGCTGCAAAATTCAGCGTCTTCATTGGTACGGGGAGCTAGAGCTTCCAGCCGGAGAATAGTGCCGAAATTACGAGAACGAGTACGCCTGAGGCCTGACGTCCGCATAACAGATCGCGACAAAGTTTGCATCACATAGAGTCGGATTTAATATAAGTGACCGGTCCCGTATGGGATCAATCAGTGTCTCACGCGGTCAATAGAGCACAATGTGAAGGCTCATAAATAGTAGGTACGCTGCTAGCTTCGATGGTCAGGTTGACGGCTGACTTTATGAATATGAAAAGACTATTAGTAAAATGAACAAGAATATAGAGGAGGAAATCATAAGATAATTGCACCATAAACAGAAAATCTTGAAATCCCTCCAGCGAATTAATAAATCGCCTCCTTGTCACTCATTTGTTCGTCCCATGTCCAAAGCTGCTTGGTCTGCACCGCCATCATTCACGTGCACCCGCCACAGTAATGGATAAGACGTGTGGCTTGGCCCGGCAAACAGACACAGCCCCTCCATTACGTAGCGGTCGGTATCGGTCATCCTGGGATAAAATTTCCCGACCAGGCACCATTACACTTTCGGTTCTCTATCCCCCCCTCGCAACCGTTCGCCGCGGGCCGCTGTTGTCCCGGTTTGGTATTTCAACTCCCTTCGTATTCCAGAATCTCATTTCACCATACACGGCTCGCCGTGCGTCCCGAACACGCCAAAATGGTTGTCGACACGGTCTACTACGATGCGCTGGGCGTTCAGCCCACCGCGACCGAGCTCGAGATAAAAAAGGCCTACCGCAAGATGGCTATTCTCCACCACCCAGGTATAACCAACTCCTCAGGCAATGACGCAGAGTCAACTTTGATCGGCCACTCACGCCGTCCGCCACACCGGTCAAGCCAGCTAACCCGGTTCTCGCACCAGACAAGAACCCCAACGACCCGACCGCTCACGAGAAGTTCCAGGCCATCGGTGAGGCGTACCAGGTACTTTCCGACAAGGACCTCCGTGCCGCCTATGATAAGTTTGGCAAAGACCATGCGAAGCCACAAGAAGGGTTCGCCGACCCGGCCGAGTTCTTCTCGTCTATTTTCGGCGGCGAGGCCTTTGTCGACTGGATCGGTGAGATCAGCCTCATGAAGGATCTGACTGCCACCATGGATATCACTATGCAAGAGGAGCAGGCTGCAGCAGAGGCTGCCGAAGCTGAGCAGGCCGCGAGCGCAGCCGAGGGCACTAGTAAAGACGAGGCCGACTTTCCCGGCACTGATGAAGCTATAAAGGAGTCTATGAAGGACCAAACAGCAGCCGCCGCCGCCGCACCCCCACCTACCGTCGTCGTTGAGGAAGAAAAAACGCCTTCCAACGCCACCCCAAGTGTTGCAGCCGCCCCAAGTGTTGCTGCCGCTCCGGGTGTCGCCGCCGCCCCGGGTGTCGCCGCCGCCCCGGGTGCCACCACCAATCCTGCCCCTCCCCGCTCTGATGCGACATCGCCGGCTCCCTCGACCGGCTCTCACAGCCGCACACAAATCCCCTTGCGCCCTGCGCTGGCCGACAAGGCATATGATGCTAGCTCTGCAAACGCCGCCTCCCTTTCCGCCGAAGACGCCAAGAAGGATAAGAAAAAGTCGGGTCTGTCCAAGGAACAACGCGAGCAGTTGGCCGCTTTCGAAAAAGAGCGCGCGCGCGTTCGCCAGGAGCGCGTCGACAACTTGGTTCAGAAGCTGCAGGACCGCGTGAGCGTATGGACCGAGACGGACAAGGGCGACGACGTGACCCGAGCTTTTCAGGAAAAGATGCGTCTCGAGGTGGAAAATCTCAAGATGGAGTCGTTTGGAATTGACATTCTGCACGCTATCGGTCAGACGTACGTCTCCAAAGCCTCGGCCCTGCTGCGCAGCCAAAAGTTCCTCGGCTTCGGCGGCTTCTTTGGCCGTCTCCGCGACAAGGGCACGCTGGTCAAGGAGACGTGGAACACCATCAGTAGCGCCATCGACGCCCAGCAGACCATGGAGGACATGGCCCGCATGGAGGAAAAGGGCGGCGAGGATTGGACCGACGAGAAGCGCAGCGAGTACGAGCGCCGCGTGACGGGCAAAATTCTCGCCGCTGCCTGGCGCGGCAGCAAGTGGGAGATTCAGAGCGTCCTGCGTGAGGTCTGCGATAGTCTCCTGAACGATAAGAAAGTTCCGCTGTCCAAGCGCCTGGAGCGAGCCCACGCCCTGATTCTTATTGGTGACATCTTCAATAAGGTATGCACAGAACTTTTATAAAACACGTCATCAACTGACTAACATTTTCTTGTTTGCAGGCTCAACGATCTCCTGAAGAAGAAGGCGACTACCTCGTGTTTGAGCAGCTCGTCGCCGAAGCCGCCAAGAAAAAGGAAGACGAACATAAGCACAAGAGGGACAAGAAGGCCAAGGAAAAGTCTGCCGGTACCGCCGGGGATGTTCCGAATGTACCCAAGGCGTAATCACGCATAAGAAGGCCTAACCCGAGAAAGAGCTGAAAAGGCGAGTGTTGAGTGGTCGACCAGAAACTAGTTAATATTCCCCAAGAAGTAAATGTTTAGACGAAGGTCATCGTTGACGAGCAGGAAGTGAGGCAAGTATATTAGGAAGCAGACCCTTTGTGAAGGACATAAGTCGCGGCTTACAAATTCTCCGCTCCAATCCGAAAGAGGTCAACTTTAGTGGTATTGTTTTAGATGGGCTTGGTGTTATAGACAGACATAAATAGCACAAAGATGCGTTTTCCTACCCAATTCTTTACCTCGGGCGCTGTGGCGAGAACAGTCTACGTCCCATCGAAGGGAGCTTTGCTCCCAAGCACTGTCTCAAAAGTGTGTGCCGAATCCAAGCTGGATTTGCCAGATTTACCCTTGAGCCTGGCCGATTAATGGATATCCGTACAAATGCGGCGGCATGTCCGATTTGAAATTGTCGCCAGTCGTTGGGGCTAATCCGACTCGTAACCGCTTCACTCGACACTCAAATCGGCATACGTAGTTCACGAAGCCCCAGTGTTCTGGAGGGCGTTGTTTTTGGGAACTCTCTCTCCCCAAGATCTAGGCACTTTTTTCCCTGCCATCGGAAGTCTTGGTAGTGACTAAAAATAGCGGCTAGCCTTTCCGCACAGTTGCTACAGTGGCCAGTGGGTATCAACAAGTGCCAGTAAAAGCGGATTTTATACCTAAGCAAATACTTTTTAAAGTGATATAAGACTCTCAACATAACTAATAAAATTCTTTATACCTATTAAGAAACTATTTCGTTTTTTATATATCTTAATAATTTTTATTATTAATTATAAAATTATCTTTTTTTAAAGAAATAAAACTTTAATTTTTTTTTAGTTATTTTTAATATTTTATATTTAATAACTAATTAATAAGTTTTAAAATATAACTATATTAATAATAATTTAATATTTATAGATTTAGTACTCTATAGTCCTTTATTTTTTTCTATACTACCTTATATATTACTTATTATTATATAATTATAGTATATTATAAAGTACTTAAATAATATAGTTAATAAGCGAGTAGCGTAGATAAGCGAGTAGCGTACCTCTACTAACCTATTATATC